>NC_057804.1:462199925-462478924 GCF_018294505.1 Triticum aestivum
CCCCGAAATTTCTGTTTAATTCAAATTTATTCAGAAATTTGACCAAACTTTGACCAGCCATAACTTCTAAACCACAAGTCCAAATGAATTGATTCTTCTTGCATTATCTTTGTTACAGAAAGCTCTAGCAGCACACCAAAAGGTGGATTTTTCGTTGCTGTCTAGAATTTATGGTGATTTTCAGAATGAGTTTTGACATTTATCTTTGTGGTATTAAAATATTTTCATAAGGAGGATCTTACCTTGAAGCTAACCAGGAGGAGTGTGACCCTCCTCTGCACTAAGGCAAGCCACAACATCATTTGGATGGTGTTATTTCAATATCTATGATTTTCTACTTGAATATGGGTCTTTAATTGCATTTAAAATTTGATAAATTAATATGGTTAATTGCTAGTTGTTTTATGATGCTTGATATGCTTGTTTTAGCTTCTGGTTGAGTTCTTAGAATTGTTTGGCAAAGTAGAGTGAGATTTTGCACTAGATATTTTGTTATGGAAAGTTATGGTAGCTATTTTTGCTAGTAATAGTTTTCAACTAAATGGTGAACTAATAAAAATGTTGTTTGTAGAAAAAATGACTTATAGCCAGAGAAGTTTCTGATCTTAGTAGTGTAACTTAGTTATATTGCTTGTTGATCCATGATTGCTCTATGCGATGAGTATTTGCATGATTTCCGGTATGATGCCATGTTAGTAATAAAAAGTTTTTCTGAAAGTTAATACTTGATTAAGTTCAACCTGAATATGATGTTGATCACATCATGGTGCCACTGAATCGGGTTTTAATTCAGTGCAACCACATTTACCTAATGGGAAGGTCTTGATTCGGTCCTTTGTCGTGGCTCTCACCGGTGCCTCCCGCGAGGGAAAGTTATGGGCGTGCATACCCTGGCCTGGTAGGCAGACATAACCTTGTGTGCTTGTTTGTTTTTATGGTACCTTGTCCCCGTTTGGGACTGTTTTGCCACAACGGTGGCCGTTGGTGTCTTTGGTTGACACGGGGCCACCCAAGACCTAGCCCTGAGAGGGAGATGGTCGGAGTGGCCGGGGAGAGTGCATCGCAAAGGGAGGGTTTTGTCGGAGTACTTTGGTCCACCCGAATGGGAGTACAAGGCCACGTATTCCGTAATGTGGGTAAAGTGCGCTACCTCTGCATAGTGTATTTAATCTATCGATAGCCGTGCCCTCCGTTATGGGCAAGACTCGGGAGTAAGTCACACCATGGATCAACTTTTATAATTAATCTTGCAAACTAGTAATTGTTGTGATGCATTGTTTCGTGGTGAACCTTGAACACTCAAGGTGTTCATGAGTGATTGGTTTCAGGTGTGACCCCGGTGTGGTCACAGATGGTTACGAGGTAACCGTCTGGTAAGCGAGTCCGTGTGACTCGGTGCGCTGTTTGGTTGCTCTGCATAGCTTTGCATTTGTAGTAATTTCTTGCATTAATTTAACTTAATTAATTATCATGATATTGTCTGTCATCGTGCTTATGTTTGTTGTGATCTTGCAAGTACATTCCATGTACTTACCTGGCGTGTCATGCCAGTTTTCAGGCAAGCTGATTCGCATCGGAGCGCATCTCGTGTCTAGGCCGTGTCCACGTCGGTGTCCCTGTGCCATGGAGTTCCGCTATGTCGTTCTTCTGCTGCCGCGTTGTTTTGTGTGATCGAGGCCCCAACCATGTTCATTAAATAATGTACATACTGTCCAGCAGCACTGTGTGTGCAGCATGGCGTCGAATCTCGATGTAATATCGGACCTTTGTACCACGCTAGTATTAATAAAGTGGTTATTTATGTACCATGTTGTTGTGTATTGCCAGAAGACCTGATCTCTGGGCTGGCAATGCAGGTAAACCGGTTGCTCTGAGCCATGGTGCCACATCATGCAAATTAGAGTCCAAAACAAGAGCAAAAGCATTAGGAATAGTAGATACGACGGAGACGTATCAAACGGTTGCGGAGGTATCGTGGGAGAAGTGGGGGTGTCCCCCGTTCCATCGTGCACCATGCATCATGCCTGGCCCACAGGCAGTAGGGCCTGCATCATTTCACCCCCTAGTAGGCGGAGATGTGGGCGTCACGGGCCAGGGGCTACTGTCGGGCCCGTGGGACCGAGGGTACCCAGGCCTTCGGCTCTGGATGTGGCGCATGTCGAGAGCCCAACAAGTGGCCCACCAGCGGTCACCGTGGACAAGACCCTTCACTAGAGCTTGGCCTCATGAGCCCCCCTCGGGAGGCGGGCATCTTGAGAAGGCTAGATGGCGTCACCAAGGGCCTTGCGAGGCGGCCTCCCGAGGCACCCTCCCTGAGGTTTGCGAAGCAGGCGCCGCCCGGCTCGGTCGCGCGGTCTCATGTCATCACGTGGGTGATGTGCGCGGTGACAAATGGTGTGCTACTGCTTGAGCTTGCGTTGTTTTTTCCCTTGAAGAGGAAAGGGTGACGTAGCAAAGTAGAGATAAGTATTTCCCTCAGTTTGAGAACCAAGGTATCGATCCAGTAGGAGGTACATACAAGTCTCCAATCTATGCACCCGCACAAACAATCAAACACTTGCACCCAACGCGATAAAGGGGTTGTCAATCCCTTAACGGTCACTTGCAAGGATGAGATCAGATAGAGATAGATATAAAAGAATACTAAAACATAAAACAAAGTAAAAAAATAAATTGCAGCAAGGTATTTTTGGGTTTTTTGGTTTATAGATCTGAAATATACGATGGAAAATAGACCCGGAGGCCATAGGTTTCACTAGAGGCTTCTCTCTTGAAAGAAAATAATACGGTGAGTGAACAAATTACTGTCGAGAAATTGTTAGAAAAGCGCAAAATTATGACGATATGCAAGGCAATGATTATGAATATAGGCATCACCACTACAAAAAAAGACACATCCGTGACATTTTGGGCCAAACAATTTTGTGTCATGCTTATGACACTTCTATGACGATAACTGTGACAAAACCTGGTATCATCATAGATGTGGTGGGCTCCCACTTCTATGACAAAAAATCATGACAGAAAATGGGCTTTTCATCCTGGGCGGGCCGGAGACGCAGCTGTATGACATTCTTTGGGCTGTCCATGACGGAAAAAACCATGGTAGAAGCGAGGGCGAGGAAAATATCGGGGAGTTCCCAGTTACGGTGGGTGGTCGGGGCCGAGCGATGCACGGAGGGATTTCACGTTTCTCTCGTACATGTACGCGCGTGGGTGCAAGGCATTGGGCTCTAACTGAACCCGAGCGAGGCGTTCGCCTACTAAACCCGAGCGATTGCACTGGCTACACGTTACTAAACCCGAGCAATCGATCGATCCCTGGCTGTTAACTGAACCCGATCGAGCGATTCCTTCGCTACTGCTGCTAACTAAAGCTGATCGAACATGTTGCCTCTTGATGAACAGTGAGCATTGTTGGGGGTTGGATGAACAGTTCCCTGTGGGGGTTGGATGAACAGAACCCCATGGTAGTAGAGGTCGTTTCCGCTGGATGAACAGGACCCCGATCGAGCCGGTTGGGGTGGATGAACATGACCCCATGGAGGGCTAGTTGAATAGTAGCCCGTGCAGGGCTGGGTGAACAGTAGCCCGTGGAGGGGTGGTTAAATAGTAGCCGGTGGAGGCTGGATGAACAAGAGCCCGTGCATGAACAGTAGCTGGTGGAGGCAGAAGGGAGACGCCGTGGATGAACATTCGCAGGTGGAGGCTAGAGGAGGTCGGTGGTGGATGAACAGTAGCCCATGGAGGCTAGAGTGAGGCAGTAGACGGTGGATGTATAGTAGCCCATGGAGTCCTGTTTTGTGGTACGCCACACCCCTTCCGATGAACAGGACCCCCATTTCGACCGTAGGAGGTAGAAAGAAGTCCGTTTCCATCGTTTTGCGGTATGCCACACCCCTCCCGATCAACAGGACCCCATTTCGACCGTAGGAGGTCGAAGAGAAGTCCATTTCCTCCATTTTGCGGTACGCCAGACCCCTCCCAGTGAACATGATCCCATTTCGACCGTAGGCGGTCGAACAAAAGGCTGTTACCTTCGTTCTGCGGTACGCCGGGCCTCATTTCGGCTATTCCATCCAAGCCGGTTGGCTCCTGATGAACACGATGCATTTCGTTGCCTCCCGATGAACACGACGTAGTTTCTTCGTTCTGACCCAGCCGGTTGGCTGCTGATGAACAGGACGTCGTCGCTGCTCTCCGCTGCCTCTCCATGTACATTAACCGTGGCCGTACATATGCGTGAGTAGTTCTTCGAGACCCCGCCCGTATGTACGTACGTGGCCGTATTTACTTTCTTGCACCTGGCTATACGTACGTGTACATGATATTGACGGGACTGCGTGACATGCTACGTCCGTGCCTCTACTATGACATGTGCTCTTCCTTACTCGGCCACGGTTCATCGCTGCAGCCTGCAGACAGACCGATCGACTAGTATGTACGTACACATTCACGACCAGAATGACAATGATATGTACGCTTCGACCAGGCGGGTCCGGACTGTCAGAGAGGACAAGGAGGCACTTCCTTGCATGCGAAGTTATTGCTAGTGGGTCCCAGCTGTCAGGGGGATTTTTTTGCCCGTAATATGGACGCACTTCCTTGCGTGCGAAGATGTAGCTGGTGGGTCCCAGCAGTCAGGGGGAATTTTTTTTTGCGAAATATGGTGGCTGGTTCGGTGGGTCCCTACTGTCAGGTGGAGGAATAATTATTTTATGCATAATAAGGTTGCACTTCCTTGCTGCAGCCGTGGACCCAGCTGTCAGCCTCTCCACGTACAGTACTCTTCCGATGGAAGTCGTTCCTTGACAACATTGACCACGTCGCGCCGAGAGCACCAAGGCGGTGGACGATGGCGAGGCCTAGGAAGGGGACGATGCGGAGCCGGGGAAGACGCGACGGTGGATGCCCACGCAGAGAGGAGTACGAGGGTTGACTGGTTCGGCTGTGGTGTGAGCCTGTCGTCGCCGTAGAATAACACGGGTTGTGGGTGAGTAGACGTTAGAGGGATGGCCTGGCCAGTGGTGGGAGTAGGGTGGGGTGGTGAGGCCTGCGCGGCAGCACAGCCGGCCACTGGAGGCAGGAGCAGGCGGTCTCGCCGGCGCTGGTTTGGACAGCTAGTGCAAGAAGAGCAGTGATTGAAGAAGCACCAAGACCGTTCGATTAAAATCCAACGGTCGTTGCTGCTAGAATCGTTTGTTGACTAAGTTGACAAAGCCCTACGTATGCGTCAACTTAGTAGGCCCACAGGTCAGCCTCCGAACCGGTGCGTCCCAGATGTCAGTGGGAGGAATCATTTTTTTCGCGTAATAAGGAGGCAGTTGCTTGCGAGCGGCCATGGACCATGGGGGTCCCTACTGTCAACCTCTCCACGTGCATCCCTATTCTAATGGTTGTCGTTTGTTGAATGTTGAGCATGCCGCGCCTAGAGCACTAACATGGTGGACGACAGTGAGGCCTGGGAATGGAACGACCCAGAGCCGGCGAAGACATAGCAGTGAATGCCCACGCTGAGGAGAGTATGATGGTTGACTGGTTCGGTTGCGGCATGAGGCTGCCATCACCAGAGAATAACAGTTGGTGCGGGTGGGTAGAGGGATGGCCAGGCCAGCAGAGGGGGTAGGGTGGGACGGTGAAGCTTGCGCGGCATCACAGCCGGCCACAAGAGGAGGGAGCAGGCAGTCTCGCCGGCGCTGGTTTAAGCGGCTGGAGCAGGAAGATCAGATATTGAAGAAGCATGTCGGTCGTTGGATGGACATCCAACAGTCACTGCTGCTAGAATCGTGTGTTGACTGACAAAGCCTTGTGTAAACAAGTCAGCCTCAAAATCTATGGCGTATGCAACCCATTTGCTATTATTTTTATAATTGATAAAAATTCAATGGAGGTCATCATACTCATCGTGTTGGCCACATTAGTCCATGTAGTTACAAATACCTGAAAATACGCCACTAAACTTGTCTCAGGGGTTCACCTACAGTCTAATCTACGATTTCTTATACGTACACGCTGATTTGGCAGCTGACTGGCTTGTCCACGCGTGCGTTGACTGCCAACTCATCAGCACCCGGTCTAAACGAATTAATACGAAGGAGTGCCGGGATTTTTTTGCAAAATGTCCTCCTCCTGCTGCTCGCGCCCTCGGCCGTCTCCGCATCGACGCTGAACTGGAGCGGGGGGCTCTGCCATCTGTTGTCGCTCATGTTCTCACAGGTCTCGGGCGGCATAGGGTTCCTCTGCGGTGTCGGATCAAGGGGTGGTGGCGTCCCTGCGCTTTTCTGTTAGCCGCCGGCCATGCCGGGCCATGCTCTCCGAAACCGGCGTAGAGGCCGAACTAGAGCCGGAGGTGGCGCTGCTGGGGGTGGAGCTGGAGGCCGCGCGAGTGCGCCCCGAGGCGGCGGAGGAGGCCGAGGAGCGGCTGTGCGTGCAGCTCCGCGAGGACAAGTGAGAGGCCCTCGAGCTCGCTCACGCGTACCAGGGCCACGTCTAGGAGCTCACCGCCGCACGCAGCAGATATCGCGTGCCGAACTGCCGACCTCGCCGGTGCGCGCCTCGACCCGCGCTTCCCTGAGGCCTGCGCAGATGCTTCACTATGGGAGTGGCCTGGCGCCGGCAGCCACTGCTGCTCTGCTCTAGCCAGCCATCACGGGCTCACGGCGGGTCGTCACCGTCCAGCCGCGTCAGGATGCCGCGGTCGCGGCCGCTGCCTCGGCTCTCGGATCTGTCGTGCCACGCTAGCGCCGCACTCGCCGCTCGGAGGTGGCTGGCCGTCTCCTCTGCCGGTTGCCGCTGCCGACGTACACCCCGAAGAGCACGGTGATGAGTACGACTCGGTAGACCCGGGCGGCGGTGAGCTGGTGGTGATGGACCGCCGCGCCGTGCTCCCCTGCTTCGTCGTGGTCTACAGGGTCTAGCCTCCAGAGCTGGACAGCCCCGCCAGCCGGCGCTCCAGCTGATCCGACGCGCCCATGGCCATGGATTCATTCTCGTGTTAATCACCACCACTCACTACTCTGCTAACTGCTAGCTAGGCTCCGATCGATCGATCTCCCCCATCTCTGTATGAGACTGTAAAAGCTTATATCTAGAGACACAACCATTTGAAGATGCTTTAGTTGAATAACACAACAGACTCTGTACTCTTATGGTAACCACACCGTCTATTAAGTTACTAGAACATCTACTGGCCATCCATTATGAATTTTTATGAATATTGTCTTGTTTGCTACATTCTGTGTAAAATATCTTGTAACAATGTCTGAATTTTGATGAAATATTCTGAATTTTGATGACTGAATTCAGACTATAGTAACTGAATCAATGGCAGTACTTTGAACTTAATTTAGTCAGAACAAAACTTGTTTGCTAACTAAATTTAGTCGGTACTCCTCACTTAATAATTTGAGAGTATATATAGATAGCCTAAGCATAGATTTACCCTTGGACAGTGTGTTGTTTTTTCAGAGCTTTTGTAATCTACCAGTGCTAATGCCAGAAGAGAAGACTGTATTACCAACAACACTTTTGCCTATGCATCATAGTGTTATAGTGTTGCCTAGAGCTATTGCCTGAGCTTAAAAGTCTATTCTGGAAAACCTTTTATATTTAGGAAAATTTTGAATGATTTAATACTGACAACTCTACATCTCTGTAATTGTATGACACTGAATGTGGTGCATCTATAGACTTTGTGTTGTGGCAGTAGCTAAAAACCCTACATCTTGTCTCTCTGTTTTTTAAAGCTGATGTTTCAATTGTTACTGAACCTTGTTAAGTTTTAAACAAAATGATTACTAGTGCATCTAGGAATCATTTAAGTTCTGCTGCAATACGAAGTGGTGCTGCTATATGACCATGCTGGAATATGCATTTACATAGATTGACTGATGGCTCAACATATTCTTAACTTTGTTACTGTATTTATCTAGAGATGGGAGTATATCACCATGTCCTGACTTTGTTACTCTTGCACTCACCTACACTGCTCTTGCACTAATTTCAGTTCCCTATCTCAGTTGTTCTGTTGCATGACCATGTATAGATAGAAGTTGTTCCCTCTGGTCCAAATAGGTGAGCAAGCCATCCATCGAATTGCCCGCAAAAAATTGCATACTCCATGTGTGTTCACTGAATTTTCAGTGCACTCATGGAAGCATGCATTTTCCAATCAATTAACAGTGACAACTGATTCCTTTGGTCTGTCCTTAAAAATTATCAGATGCACTATTTAGTTCCAGTTTTGTGATTTGGGGAACTATAAATATTTTGATTATCAACTTTATGTGTCAAGTTTGACATCAACTTGACTGAATATCAACTTGACAGTTCAAAAGCTCACAAAATTTGACAGGTTTTGAGCATCAAAAGATCTGAATGCAGTTAACTTGTGTTGAAAAGTTAACTGAATTTTTTTTGTATCAACATTGCACCATTTCAGCATGACAACTCAACTCAACTACCTCAACCCAATTCAGCAATTATCTTGCAGATTCAAGAATTATCTTTGTAGGTTCTCCAGACACAACAATAATCTTCAGACTCACACCACTAGTTGAACAGCAGCAGTAGCAGAGGCGGGCGGGGCAGACTCACCAGCACTAGTACGAGCAGAGCCGGGGCAAGGGAAATGGAAGAAGCATCACCAGAGGTCCACGTCGGCGTCACCCACCAGCAGTAGCAACATCAGAGGCGGGAGTGGCCGAAATTGTCCACGGCGCCGGCGGCCGAAGCGGACGAAGTCAGAGGCGCAGGTTTGTGGCCGTGGGCGGCGAAGGTGGTTGCGCAGGTGGAAGACCGCGGGAAGCACAGGTGGGCGACCGCGTGCGGCGAGATTAAACGGGGCCGGCGGCGCAGCTCGAGGCGGGTGCCGGCGCAGGTTGCCTTCACAGCGGGTGCCGCGGGTGGGAAGCCTCGGAGCGGGTCTAGGCGGGCGGCGGCGCTGGTGTTGGTCGCGCGCTGGGCAGCGCTGGTGTTGGTCGTGGCGCAGGTCCAGGCGGGCGGCAACGCAGGTGGGAAGTCGACGGTGGCTGCGAGGCGCGGGCGACGGGAGAGCACGAAGGAAGAAGATGGAGTTATTCATGACGGGTTTAAAACTATGAGGGTTTTTTTTTGCAAAAAAGTAAATACACTATGCTGTGGACAACTTTTCCCGGACGGAGGGAGTACTAGGTGGCAGTCAACGCACGCGTGGACAAGCCAGTCAACCGCCAAGTCAGCAGATACGCAGAGGAAATGGTATTTTTGACCATAGACAACCACCTGAGACAAGTTGTAGGACTGTATTTTGGGTATTTGCAAGTACGAGGAGAAATGCTGCCAACACGACGAGTATGAGGACCTGTAGTGAATTTTTCTCTTTATAATTTATTGCCCATTTGCCAATTCATATGGAATTTATTGCAGCCCATTTTCCATTTTTAGAATTGCAACCCATTTTCTGGTCAGTGGCAGGGTTAAAAAATTGAACTAAAAAATAAATTTTTAAAAATTCACATATTTTTGCTGGGGAACAAAATATTCTTAATCCAAAAATTAGTAGCTATACTAAAACAAATTTAAAAATAAAGTAGTACTATGTCATGTTAAAATCCAATGAAATATAAAATATCAGTGAAGAACAAAAACAAAAATTGAAACTAATTGCCCATTTGCTATATTTTTTCTAATTTATAACCCCTTTCATATTAGTTTTAAGATATACTGCCTATACTCTTTGACCAGGCCGGAATGCATCCCTAAAACATTTGCAGCCTAGTAAGCCGGAGAAAACAAATAGGTCTAGCTTAGGGACTCTTCAGAAAGAAATAGTGGGCTACCTATTTTCCCAAAGAAAAAACTGCTGGACTAGTCATGTTGTTAGACGGACCACCGAGACTACACAACCCAGTTTATAGCCCGCTCCTCCGAATAAATCCTCAAAAAAAAGTTGTGCAATTCTGTCGTTAATTGACTATACATTGACAATGATGTGGGTCCCAGATATCAGCAGGGTGGATTAGAGTAAAAAAACGAGGGGTGAACCTGAGTAGTAAAAGAGGCGCTTGGTTGTGTTGAAGAGTGGACTTATTGGGTCCGTACTGTTATACTCACAACTACAATCCTCCCCTGATTCACTATGTTGACGGGGCCGGACGGCGGTGCCGCGGCGAGCGCACCAAGGCGGAGGATAAAGTGGTGTCGGCAATGTGTTAGCCGGGTTGGGCATTCTTATCAAAAAATAATAATGGACTGAAACTATTTACGACGTTGACTACGATTTGCATGGGTCCGCTGGTTGCAGAAAGAAAATGGTGGGAGAAGAAATACTGGTCACTATCTTTGCCTAAGAATAATATTGACTGAATGTAATGACACTTTCATAGGAAATAATATCCTCCTGTTAAAATTTGACTTTTCAAATCATAAATTTAAAGAACTGGTGCATGAGCACTTAGCTTTATTTACTTATTGATGTTTAGGGGACCAATGGCATGTACCTGGGTCGGATTCATGTGAGAGCCTCTGTCGGTGTCAAAACCGGCGGATCTCGGGTAGGGGGTCCCGAACTGTGGTCTAGGCGGATGGTAACAGGAGACAAGGGACACGATGTTTTACCCAGGTTCGGGCCCTCTTGATAGAGGTAAAACCCTACGTCCTGCTTGATTAATATTGATGATGTGTGTTACAAGAGTGGATCTACCACGAGATCAAGGAGGCTAAACCCTAGAAGCTAGCCTATGGTATGATTGTTGTTCGTCCTAAGGACTAAAGCCATCCGGTTTATATAGACACGGAGAGGGCTAGGGTTACACAGAGTCGGTTACAATGGTAGGAGATCTACATATCCGTATCGCCAAGCTTGCCTTCCACGCCAAGGAAAGTCCCATCCAGACACGGGACGAAGTCTTCAATCTTGTATCTTCATAGTCTTGGAGTCCGGCCGATGATGATAGTTCGGCTATCCGGACACCCCCTAGTCCGGAACTCCCTCAGTAGCCCCTGAACCAGGCTTCAATGACGACGAGTCCAGCGCGCATGTTGTCTTCGGCATTGCAAGGCGGGTTCTTCCTCCAAATAACTTATAGAAGATTGTGAACACCAGGATAGTGTCCGGCTCTGCAAAATAAATTCCACATACCACCGTAGAGAGAATAATATCACACAAGTTCAATCTACTGACGTATTTTGTGGCGTGACGTCACACCATTACCAAGCCTTTACTCGAATTGTTTTTATTGTTCCACCTCCACGCGTTTAGCGAGGCGGTTTCCTTGGCACGTCTTGTCGAAGCAGAGATCGTGTTCCCCTTATTCCGGGATTCCCATCAATACGGACGTGGGTAACCCAGCCGCGCCATTGATTGTGACGCTTGGGAGATAAGCGAGCTTTACCAGGTCGGTGCGGACATATGTTTTTGTCCGCCCATATAAGGGGATAAAGATCCAACCCTTTTACCTGCGCCTTCTTCCTCCTTGGCTTATCCATCTCCGCGAACTCGAGCTCCAGCGCCCAAGTCCGCACTTCTCACCTCAACCTTCTCCAACTATGTCCGGAGCGGGAGGCAAGTGGATGGCCTCCTCCGTCACGGAGGGGTAGATCCAGAAGCTGCGCGACGCCGGATATTTGTCCAGCGACATTGTGCACCGGCTCCCCGACGAGGGAGAGCTCATCCCCACCCCCAGGCCCCATGAGAGTGTAGTACTTCTTCCCCATTTCCTCCGCGGACTGGGCTTCCCACTTCATCCCTTTGTCCGGGGGCTCATGTTCTACTACGGCCTAGATTTCCATGATCTGGCCCCGAATTTTATCCTCAACATCTCGGCGTTTATCGTCGTGTGCGAGGCCTTCCTCTGCATCCAGCCCCACTTCGGCTTGTGGCTCAAGACCTTTAGTGTCAAGCCGAAGGTTGTGAAGGGCAGC
Organism: Triticum aestivum; assembly: GCF_018294505.1. Classification (NCBI taxonomy): domain Eukaryota; kingdom Viridiplantae; phylum Streptophyta; class Magnoliopsida; order Poales; family Poaceae; genus Triticum; species Triticum aestivum. Next base: position 462,211,827 of record NC_057804.1, read on the forward strand.
CAAGCGGAATGCGGAGGCGCCATGGTGGGCAGGATGTCCCACGTTACGTGGCTGTAGGGCACTTTCGTGGAAACCATCAAGGGGTGGCAATCGGGGTGGTTCTACATCACCGAGCCGCGTGACGCCGATTGGGCGGCGGCCCCCGAATTCAGATCCGGCATCCCTACACGGCTCACCTCCTGAAAAGAGAGTGGCCGGATCTGGGGGGATTCGGAGGAGCTGACCGGACTGCAAGCCTGTATCCAGAAGCTGGTGGACAAGAAGCTCAAACTTGTCAACGTAGCCCAAGTCATGCTCATCCGCCGGATTCTCCTGTGCCAACGACGGGGTTTCAACATGTGGGAGTTCGATCCGGCGCAGCACCAGACCCTGAGCGGGCTCTTTGATACTACGTACGAAGATGTCTGGAAGGTGCTGTTCAAGGGCGCCGAGGCTCCCGCATCCGCTACCGAAGATCGCGGATTCCGCTCGCAGCGTCCAGTTGACGAGGTAAGTGATTTTGCCACTTGTTTTCCATAGTTTGACTCTATGCGGGATCTAAACTCCCTTTACCTTTGACAGGACTGGCTGGCGAAGGCCGAACGGACTATCTGTCCGGCCCCATTGCCAGAGGACCCAGCGGACGCCCGCCTAACGGGGCTGCTGGCTCCGGCACCCCATGTGGTGCCGGAGAAGAAGGCCAAGAAGAAGGCCACGGGGACTCGGAAGAGTTCCCGTTTTCAGGTGCTATCGGATGATGAATCCGAGGCCGTCTCCTCCCACCAAGGCGAGGAGGAGAAGAAGAAAGCCTCTCCCCCAGCGGGGGGAGGAAAGAAAAGGAAGGCCTCCCCAACAAGGGAGGCCGAGGGGTTCAAGAAGGGAAAAACTCTTCCCCCGGACTGCTCCGCCAACGCCAGCGACGACGACGAGGACTGGCCTCCAAGGGCCAAGCCCGTGGCGAGATCGTAAGTATCCGGACTCCCGAATAACTTCAAGGTTTTTCCTTTTCGCCACATAATGTCTTTCTAATTCCGCATACAACCCTGCAGTCCGCCCAAGGATGATCTTCCCGCTTCGTCGAGCGGGTCCTTAGGTGCGTCGAATATGGATTCCCTTCCGACTGCCTCCACCCCCCGCGCCGCGGACGACGCCGAGGTGGGATCCCAGGAAGGGACCCACCAGGAGGAGGAGGCCCCGGAGGTGTCACAGGACAACCTCCCGGACTTTGCACCGGACTCAGCCCCGGAGGCCACAGTGGCTCCGGAGTCCGGCGGGCGACCCCTTCGTAAGAAGGGAAAGACCGTGACGCCGGCTGCCTCTGTCCAACCGGAGGTGCCGGATAATTTGCTGGAGGCGCTCAACGGCGCCTCCATCGAAGAGGAACACCGCATTGTTATGAGTGCGGTGATTCAGAAGGTTCAGCTCGCCAAGAGCGGGCTGACCGAAGCCTGCAGCAGCCTTCTAACAGGCTTTGAGGTAAGAATTTCGATATATGTAAAATGGTACCGCATAGACAGTGTTCGGAAAGAAAAGCTGGACTGAGGATCTTTAGAAAGATAAACGCAGGAGTCATAAAAAATATGTCAATATGGGATTGTAGACTGTGCTGCTGACCTCTGCCGCACTGACTGCGGAGGTCAATACTTTGAAGGAAAACCTCGAGCGGTCCAAGAACGAGCTCGGCCATGCCAAGAAGCAGCTCGAGGAAAAAGAAGGTGAGTAATACCTTATGAAAATTGTACCTTACAGAAAAGGATTTGGTTGCAAGAAAAATGACAAGGATAACGTGGGTATTGCAGGGGCCACTAACAAGGTGGCGACCCTGAAGGAGGCGGTGGCCGCGGCCGAACGCAATGCGGCCGCGGAGCGCACCGAGCGAGAGAAACAGGAGGCGCGGGTGGCGGAGGTACAGCAAGAGCTCCAGGATCTCGTGAAAAGACATGAGAGCTTGGAGCGTGACTCGAAGACTCGAGAGTCTGAGCTTGCAACGGCTCTTGAGAGTGCCAAAGCCGCTAAGGCCGAAGCCTACAAGGCCCTCCAGGAGATTGAGGCGGTGAAGAAAATAGCAGCGGGTAAGGCATTTTTCATGCAAAGTAAGCATGTGAGTGTTAATTACCTGTTGCTTACCCGAATTCGGAGCTCTCCAGGAGCGTTCGCAGATCTTCCTCACAGCGTGTCCGATGCTTCCGCATTCTACCGGGCCGAGGAGGGGAGCTCGATGGAGAAGGTCTTCTGGTCTCAGTATGCTGAGGCCGGACATCCGGTGCCCCTTAGCGACCAGCTGAAGCAGCTGGTCGAGCTCCACAAGGCGGCCGAACAGGCCATGAAGGGCCTCATAGTTCGGCTGTGGCCTAAGGAGGCCATGCCTGGGAGCTACTTCGGCCTGGTGCGGCGGCTGGTGGATGCGTGCCCGTGGGTTGAAGTCATCAAGCACTCCGCCTGTATTGAGGGTGCCCGTCGGGCCCTTGCCCGCGCAAAGGTGCACTGGGGCAATATGGATGCCCAGAATCTTGTGACGGACCCGCCACCAGAGGGCAAGGAGCATCGCACGCCCGAGATGTATTATAAGAGTGTGCTGAAGGGCGGCCGCATTATTGCGGGTGAGTGCTCCAAAGATGTAATATTTGAGTAGACTCGCATTTTGTTATCCTGTACGCTGAAAACTTAGTTCATATGCGCTAAGCAACGCTTGTTAATTTAAAATATTACCTTTTGTGCGGCTGTTTATCAAATCTGAGAGATGGCAAGTCGTCGGCTTCAGCCCCCATGCCACGAGTGCTGGGGTGTTCAGGATAAACTTGAGCGCTCTTGTTCCCATTTTTGGGTCCATCTAGGGAGGCGCTCAACACAGCGAACAAGGCAACTGGACTTATAATGCTTGAACACTCTCACTTAGCCATAGAATTCTATAATTTTAAATTTCGGCGAAGCCCCTAGTCTTTGGAAGGCCGAATTTGGGGCGCTATCCACGCCTTGGCCGGACAGTATCCGGCTCCTCGCTCTAAGCGGCATAAGTCTTTAAGGACTTGCAAAAAACCTCTCGAACAGCGACCGGCTCTCGCCTCATCATGACGGTCAGTTTTAGCTTTCTCCACTGAGGCGTTAACCCAGCTCAACTGGGGCGCAATCGCAGTGGTTCTCCTAGTGCTACCTTAGCCGATATAACGGAACGTAAGGTACCAAAACATGGGAGCCGGGCAAACCCAACTATTGACCCAAGACATGATTCGGAGCCGATGCATATAGTGCTATAAGTTTGGGGTGCCACACTTGTGAAAGTGTTCGGACTCATCACACCATAATGCCGGAAACATAAGCCCCTGGTGTATATTAGCCGTACCAAAGTGGACGGATGCAACATGCCGTGAATGAACATATGTATGAAAAAGAAATGCAATTATAAGCAAAAAGGTGCTGCATTGTTTTATTCAATAAGTGTTGCTATGAATGCAGAATGATACAAATAGTGCGATAAGCAAGGGATGGGACTGTTAAACATGTCCCCCTCCAGGGGTAGGCTGTAGATTGGTGTATAAAAATGCTCGTAATGGAGACCACCTGTATATTCGTTGCAGCCTTTATCCTTCCCTGGCTTTTGCATCGTGAGTTCGGCAGGTCTGCTACCGGACAGGGCCTCTGACAAACGGAGTCCTGTGGGTAAAAAATAAAAGGTAAAAAGAAAAGAAAAAAGAACGACACACTTGAGAGCCCCTAGTGTGGTTGAGCCGCAGTCTGGGCTTATCGTGGTCGTGCCCCTCTCCCCATGCCCACGGTATCTTCAGAGCGTAATGGTGTACGCGAAGGACCTGCTTTGACGTTTCGCAGGGGCTGGGGTTGGGGCCGCACTGCTACGCGTGCTCGGAACGTGCCAGGTGGTCTTGTTGTAAGTTACTCCTGGCGCGCTTAGCTATGTCCGGCCGCTTAACGGCCGGAATCGAGAATTGCCTTAAGAGGCTGCATTGCACTTCTACCGCGAGAGCCGCTGTATGTTCCTCCGTGCGGAGAGAACGTTCAGTGTTTCCATTGACCGTGATGACTCGTCGAGGGCCTGGCATCTTGAGCTTGAGGTATGTGTAGTGCGGCACCGCGTTGAACTTTGCAAACGCGGTACGTCCGAGCAAGGCATGATAGCCGCTGCGGAACGGGACTATGTCAAAGATTAACTCCTCGCTTCGGAAGTTATCCGGGGATCCGAAGACCACTTCCAGTGTAATTGAGCCTGTACAATTGGCTTCTACCTGGTATGACGCCTTTAAAGGTCGTCTTGGTAGGTTTAATCCTTGAGGGGTCTATGCCCATTTTGCACACTGTATCCTGGTAAAGCAGGTTCAGGCTGCTGCCGCCGTCCATCAGGACTCTGGTGAGGTGAAATCAATCGACGATTGGGTCTAAGACCAATGCGGCGAATCCGCCGTGGCAGATGCTGGTGGGGTGGTCCCTTCGGTCAAAAGTGATCAGGCAGGAGGACCATGGGTTGAACTTCGGGGCGACTGGCTCCATCGCATATACATCCCTGAGTGCATGCTTCCGCTCCCTTTTGGGTATGTGCGTTGCATATATCATGTTCACCGTCCGCACCTGCGGGGGGAAACCCTTCTGTCCTCTATTGTTCGGCGGTCGGGTCTCTTCCGCGTCATCTCTATGCAGCCCCTTGTCATTGTTTTCGGCAATTAACTTGCCTGCCTGCTTGAATACCCAACAGTCCCTATTGGTGTGGTTAGCTGGCTTTTCGGGGGTGCCGTGTATCTGGCACAAGCGGTCGAGTATTTGGTCCAAATTGGACGGACCCGGAGCAGTTCTTTTGAATGGCTTTTTCCGCTGACCGGGTTTAGAGCCTCTGAATCCGGCATTGACTGCCGTATCTTCACTATTGTCGCCGTTGATGCGGCGTTTGCTTTTGTTACGACGCGACCTGCCATTCCGATCCTTGAAATCCGGACTGCCAGAATTTTTGCTGAGGTTGTTGCTGCGTGCTAGACAGTTGTCCTGACCCGCGCAAAAGCGGGTCATGAGTGATGTAAGGGCTGCCATGGATTTCGGCTTTTCCTGTCCCAGGTGCCGGGCAAGCCACTCGTCGCGGATGTTATGCTTGAAGGCTGCGAGAGCCTCCGCATCCGAACAGTCGACGATTTGGTTTTTCTTGGTTAAGAACCGTTTCCAGAATTGTCTGGCCGATTCGTCTGGCTGCTGAATTATGTGGCTTAGGTCATCAGCGTCTGGTGGTCGCACATACGTGCCTTGGAAGTTATCGAGGAATGCGGCTTCCAGGTCCTCCCAGCTCCCAATTGACTCTGTTGGCAAGCTGTTGAGCCAATGCCGGGTTGGTCCTTTAAGCTTGAGGGGGAGGTATTTGATGGCGTGAAGATCGTCACCGCGGGCCATGTGGATGTGAAGGAGATAGTCTTCGATCCAAACCGCGGGGTCTGTTGTGCCATCATAGGATTCAATATTGACGGGTTTAAACCCTTCGGGGATTTGATGATCCATACTTCGTCTATGAAGCATAGTGGGTGTGCGGCGCCTCTGTACTGGGCGATATCACGACGGAGCTCAAAAGAGCTTTGTGTGTTTTGTTCAGCCCGGCCAGACTTACTGTGTCCAGGGCGACGGTTGTCGTCACGTACCGTGGGGCGCCCACGCGATCCATAGATCGATCTTGATTGTCTTGCCTTGTCCTCCAATATATCTCGCAAGTCCGGAGCGTTCCCCTGTGGCCGTGTGCTTTTTGAGCGATGCCGGGGTACGGTTCTAGTGAAGGGCCTAGAGGCCTCTCTGTCGCGACCACGGGGTGGTCGGTCAGCCGTATTGTCTCCTGGTGATGCGAGTTCATACGCTTCCTCCTCTAAGCGGGGGAGCAGCTTGCGTTTAGGGTAGCTTTTGGAGGGGCGTTCGAGCTCATGCTCTACGGCCGCGAGGACTTCAGTCCATCTGTCGGCTAGCAGATCTTGATCAGCTCTAAGCTGTTGCTGCTTTTTCTTGAGGCTGTTCGCCGTGGCCATAAGCCTGCGTTTAAAACGCTCTTGTTCGACGGGATCCTCAGGCACGACGAATTCATCGTCGTCGAGGCTTGTTTCATCTCCGGAGGGAGGCATATAATCATCTACCTCTTCTTCTGCTGCTCTCTCATGAGGGCTGGCGTCTCCATCCTCCTGCGCTGGATCTTGCTGGAGTGGGTTGTCTTCGGCACTGTCCGGTGTATTGTTATCTCTGGTGCTGGAATCTTCATTCTTGCTGTGGCGGGATTTAGAGCGGCGCCGCTGACGCCGGCGCTTGGGCTGTTTCTTGGAGGGGTCATCCTCCTCTGTTCCTTCCCCATTCCCATCCTTTGGGATATCCACCATGTATATGTCATATGATGAGGTGGCTTTCCAGTGCCCGGTAGGCGCTGGTTCTTGTTCGTCTCCGGCATCGTCGTCCATACCGTCGATGTCTTCGGAGTCGTAGTCTAGCATGTCGGTTAGATCGTCGACAGTGGCTACCAAGTGGGTGGCGGGTGGGCTTTGAATTTCTTCGTCGTCCGCATCCCAACCGTCCTGACCGCAGTCCGGCCAGGGCTCTCCTAATAATGAGAGACGTTTTAGCGAACTCAAGATGTCGCCAAAAGGTGAGTGTTGAAAGATGTCCGCCGCGGTGAACTCCATGATTGGCGCCCAATCGGATTCGATCGGAGGGGGCGCGGGAGGTTCGGAGTCCGGCAAGGAGTCCGGCGCCTCGGAGTCACAAGCTTTATGAGGGACAAGGTCAGTGTTCGGCTCTATCACCATAGAGGTTGCAGCCCTCGAGGCGGTGTCTAGCCATCCGTCCTCGATCTGCGCAGCCGGCTCCGAATTGAAGATCGGAGCGAGTTCGAGTGCGGCCTCCAGGGTACTGTCCAGCTGCAGAGCTAAATCATGCTCGCCGTGACAGTGCGGCGCGCTCGGCTGTGGCTCGAATCCATCGAGGATCAAGTCCCCGCGGATGTCAGCCATGAAGTTCAAACTTCCAAATCTGACCTGACGGCCAGGGGCGTTGCTTTCGATCTGCTCCAGATGGCCAAGCGAATTGGCCCGTAGTGCAAAGCCGCCGAATACGAAGATCTGTCTGGGGAGAAAGCTCTCACCCTGGACCGCGTCGTTGATGACGGTCGAAGAAGCCATCGAGCCTATCGGTGACGACACAGAGGAACTCTCAATGAAAGCACCAATGTCGGTGTCAAAACCGGCGGATCTCGGGTAGGGTGTCCCGAACTGTGTGTCTAGGCGGATGGTAATAGGAGACAAGGGACACGATGTTTTACCCAGGTTCGGGCCCTCTTGATGGAGGTAAAACCCTACGTCCTACTTGATTAATATTGATGATGTGTGTTACAAGAGTGGATCTACCACGAGATCAAGGAGGCTAAACCCTAGAAGCTAGCCTATGGTATGATTGTTGTTCGTCCTAAGGACTAAAGCCATCCGGTTTATATAGACACCGGAGAGGGCTAGGGTTACACATAGTCGGTTACAATGGTAGGAGATCCACATATCCGTATCGCCAAGCTTGCCTTCCACGCCAAGGAAAGGCCCATCCGGACACGGGATGAAGTCTTCAATCTTGTATCTTCATAGTCTTGGAGTCCAGCCGATGATGATAGTTCGGCTATCCGGACACCCCCTAGTCTGGAACTCCCTCAGCCTCCCTTCCAGTTAATTATGGGCTCCTCTATTGGGACTTCAGGCTTCATGTTATCGACAAGTGGAAAATGTGTTCCGTACCAAAAATAGTATGCGCTACGTACGGTACGGGGCAGTAAAGGATCGGACTGTGCAACGACTTCCAAAACATTGTGTTTGTTGTTCAACCAATAGGTGAAATATACTACTGATTGTACATTGAAAATAGCAGCAACAACAAACAGGGCTGGGGGTGCAACAGAAGCAGTAAGCAGGCCAGAAGAGTAAAGACGCAGCTCTCTCTTCCAAACCAAACACCAACCGTCATTACAAAAGGGCTACCAAAAAATAACAAGTGTATGCATCAAACTAAATAAAGATCCTACTACACCAAGCGTACGAATCTAACTAACCGGCTCAGTTAAACGTTACTATTTATTAAGCCGTGGAGATTGGCTGACGGCTTGAACCAGATGGGTGCCTGACGAGGGAAATTCCAGCCAGTAGGTCAAAGTCTGATACTTGCGACCCTCTCTCCTACTTTGGGATACAGAGCGTGGCGGCACATATCAGAGTATGGCGCATGGAGAGACGCATAGTACATTGTGTACACACAGTTTTGCCCGATGAATGAATCCATGCTGTCATCATGATCCTTGTCGTCTGTTATCTCCTGGTTAATCGGATAATTCAATCCGAGAAATAGAGAGCGTGTACCAAGGCTACTTACTAGCCTCCAGTCAAAAATTCCTGAAGGCCCGGAGAAGCTGGGATCCTGCTCAAAGACCTTGTAGTGATTATGATCGTATTCCAAGAAACAACACGTCTGTCATGTGCGAATGATCATCAATCGTTCGCCGTCATCTGATTGAGCTAGGAACCACCTGCAACTGCCATGCCGCTTTTCTTTGAAAGGTTCTGGGATTAGGAAGGGTAGGGACACCAAGCAACCTACAATATCATATCAAGTTGGAGCCAAATAAAAAGGGCTCGTACTGTAGTCAATCTTAAGAACAACATGTTATGAGCATGATTATTTTTCAGTAAATGTTAACAGTAATATAAGCAAGCCAACATGATATCATAGGAAAGTAACATACTGCTGTAACAGCCATTTGTAGCGATGACTAGAGTAGGCCAGCAATACGTCCAACCATAGAAGGAGTCCAGAACATAAATAAAGCCCTTGTGTTCAATGGCATCAGAGAACAATGGAGGATGTATGATCCTGCGATGGATGTGTAGATTTATCCACTTACCGCAGTGACCTGTCAGATAGGCGAGACCACGGTTGAAGAACGCAATTAGCCTGAAGTCTTTATAATTCACAGATCTTGTGGGCACTTGGCAGATTACAACCTTGAGCAAATCAAACTTGGTATCATGTTGGCTACTGTAAGATTCTGAGTATTCTTGTCTGCGGTGCCAAAGATGTGTAATGTTAATCGAAGGAAGGGGGATCAATCACCGGGTGTAGACCTCCACGAGCATCCATCTGCCGCGACCGTTGACGAGCACCATGCAAGACATGTTCATGTCGACCCAATACCAATCGTTAATGTAGTTGAGGGTGACGGGGATCAAATCGTAGTCGAGGGGGTTGATGCTTGCCACCCTAAGATCGTTATTCTGCGTGACACGCCGTTTCTGAAGATCAGGCGGCATCAGCAAGCAAGGAGCTGGCTTAAAAAGCTCTGGCCTGAGGGCTTTGAGTAAACTATACAACCCCGATGAGCACACGGCGAGCGGCATGGTACTGAGATTGACCACACGCAAAACAATGAGCTTGATTACCTCTGTGGGAAGCGAATTCCAGCCACTCTTTAGGCGGACGTTGCTCGGTTCTGCCATTGTTAGTGCTTGGGTTTTAGAAGAGGGGGAGGCACCTTAGCAGGGATGGAAGATTGGACGATTATGTGCGGACGAAGATGGAGAAGCGAAAATGTGCCGCGAGAAGTGGACAGGTGATGATGACAACAGCATGCCGCTTGACTTACGAGACACATCCCAGAAGCATAGGGTCATATCGATGCCACACAACTTGATTGAGTAATCACAGTAGTAGTACTCCCTATAGTACCTACTACTATGCCCGTTTGCATATAGTGGAGTAGGACTCTGCTCTACTAATAGCACCGGAGGGGTAGTATATTCTAAAATAGTTACAAACTTCAATGCCCGAGCATGGAACCACTACAAACCGCCATCAGTGCTAACTCCAATCCCCAGAAAATGTTCGCTAGGATACATGGAAGTTGCAAACGCCCGTAGCGTAGTTACAGAAAGTGTGTAAGGGTGGCGGTTTTGTCAAATACTATGGCTTAAAAATAGACCACCGTCGGATGGAAATCTGACGGTTACATGGGATTCGCCATGATTGAGCTCGTGGCGAACAATCACCAGATATCATTACTAAAAAAAGGTTAAAACACCCGAGGCTATAACTTGCACCGGCTGACCACTAACAATGATACTAACATAGTTGTAAAATGGTCAAATAACGTGTCCACGAGGTGTTTGGAATTATATGCAAACTAGCAAGATGCCCGTGCATTGCACGGAACATCAAGATGCATTTTGTTTTACAAAACACCTGTTGTAATTTACCCATGCAGGAGTAATTCCATGTGTAACAACTAATGATATCTTGAGAATTTTATCGGAAAAATGGTATCTCAAGAGTTTCATCGAAAAAATGATATATCGAGAAAGATGAGAGATAAGGTGAGGAGGAGTGGGGCGTGGTGGTCGCTGGTGGTCAGACTGGGCGGAGGCATGGGGATGGATGGTGCCGGCAGTGGCCAGCATTCCAGATTGTGACCTACTGTGCTCCATTCGGCGGGCGCAACATCCCCTACAGCCACTCCCGTTTCATGGAGAGCCTGGTCGATGCCTGCAAGGTGCCTTGCGTCTACAAGAGTTTCGGCTACAAGAGGTACGTCGACTAGCACTTGATCGCGGAGCATAGTTCCAGATGCGCGCACGCGCCCTGCTACTGCTATGAGTGCACGCCGCCGTTTGAGGGCTCGCCGGCGAGCCTCATGCATTACCTCATAGCACTGTCCGTCACTCACTACTAGCCCATGTTGGCGAACATCAAGTATGAGACGTGCTACCTATTTGTCGTGCCGGAGTCGCTAGAGGATCACCGTTGCCTGCTAGTTGCGGAGGAGGACGACAACATGTTCCTCTTGGCCGTGGGCACCGGCAAGGCCCGCGCAGGCCGTTGCCCCGTCTCTGTAGTGTGCGTCAGGGGAAACGCCGTGGACGCTGACACAAGGCCGGTGTACGGGTGCGTGCTCACTTTTACTGCCCCTTCGAGGAACAAGGGCGCCCACGCCGCCTGCATCATGCTGACTGGGACTGTGTCGAGCTGCTCCATTCCCTGGAATATGGACATGGAAGACACCTGGTATGATATTCACCCCAAGATGGTGCACGAGGACTCCAAGGAGGTTCACCTGCTCATATGCATTACCAAGTCAAATTTTCATCATTAGTCTTCGCTCAATGTAATCCCCTATCTAAGCTTGTGGAGACTTCTTATTTATATAGTATAGAACCTTCCATGCATGATCTTGCTCTATTAGAGTATCGCTCTTGAATAAAAGTGTATCCATTTAGGGTTTAGTCTAGAATTTTTGACGTATGCTTTTGCTCCATTAGAGTTCTTGCTTGCTATGTATGAGATTAATTGAGAATTTTTACTACAATAATGGTGAAAGACTTATGATGAACCATTTCATACATCTCCTATACCCCCTTGCAAGTCATCCTTATTTAATCCCTCCGTCTAGGTTTATAAGAGCATGGTTAATACTTAATAGTATAGCCAACTATTGACTATAGGAAAGTGCCATGTCATCTATAGCCAACTTATAGCCAACATGTATAACAATTAGCTATAAGTATGTGCTACTTTATTAATACATGGCCCACTTTCCACTCTCACATAGTGCCTAGGAGCACGTGCTGCAGCTGGCTCTTGCATGAGAGCCTGCTTACATTCTCTCTCCTATCCTCTCTCTCCTCCAATTAAGCATTAGAAATATTACTTTACTTCTTACAGCCTGATGACTGTACATTATTGTACTCACTGTAAGTCACCTTACGAAAACCAAATAATCCCAAAACATTTAGGCGCGGCGCATTAATTCCCACCTCGTTTCTTGTTTCTTGACATATCAACCAATAAGAGATGTGGGCGTGCATGTTTTCAATGACTCAAGACTACCAAACACAACATGCAGTGGTTAGTTCATTGCATGCAATGCTATTAATTAGCAAATAAACATTAAGTTCTCTCGTTAGGCATGTTAACTGATAAAATGTTAGTGCATGTCAACAAAAGTTATATAATTTTTGGTGACATGCATAAACATTTCATTAGTTAAATTTATGGTCAAAATTTGACACAGATTACAATGGGGACCAATAAACTAGGACAGAGGTAGTAGTTATGGGATTACATGGGGGACTAATAAACCATGACAGAGGTTCTGCTAGTGTAGAGGGCGGGGCGACACGGGAGTCTCACCCCGCTCGTGGCGCGGCAGTAAAGCTATCATATCACAAAACCCCACCACTCCCAGTAATAAGTGACCTGGTAAAATAAACGGACAAGAAACCATCACATCCCTTGGTCTTTTTGCATTGCATCTCTCTAAATTTACTTTGTCTGTTTCATCTCGCACACTCGATCCCTAGCTACTACTCCTAGTATCCCTAGCTACTACTCCTAGGGCCAGTTCTTTTGGCGGCTTAAAATATAAGCCGTATCTTCCCCAGCTTTTCCCATAAGGCGCCTCACTCATTCATTTGGGCTTCTAAACTAAGTATTTATGGGATTACTAATCTAGAAGCCTAAAAGAACTGGCCCCTAGTACTCCTAGTAGTAGTACTCGAGTTGGAATTCTAATTGCAGGGCACAACTTGTTAGGCAAAAAATTGATACAGGGTGTAGGAAGCGGTTTGGGAATTTTCATGCCTTCCCGACCAGTGAGATACTCTGTACAAAGTACGATAGAGAAATAACAACAGAGAAGGAAGCTAAAAGTAAACAATCAGATGAGCATTTTTGCATTTCTTTTGCATTGAATCATTTCACAAACTTGACTAGTGTTAAAACGTGAATGTGCACGTACATAAGTAATAGTAGTAGCATAGTCTGCAAGCATATATAGAGAGAGACATGTAGTGCGATATATAGTTAAGTTTGTGCTATATGCACGTACTTACAAAATGCATACGGATACACAAGGTTTCCAAACTTTTCCTTTTACATACTTAATTAAGGACACTAATAATTCCTGAACGTTCAGGATTTATCATTTGCGTTTCAAAACTAATGAGATCGCCTTATGAAACTAAATATTTCCTAATAAAAGCCATGATGCTCGCAGGAGCGCTTGCGGCGCGCCACGAGTGCCCTGGTGCGTGGCTGTTTCCGAGCACGCCGACACAATGCCTCTTCCTCAGCCTCACAACTCAGAAGGTGCTGATTGGCGGCATGCCGGCAGGCGAGTGCGATCTCACCAGTGTGGTGATCCGGCGCCAACAGGTACTCCTCCTTGCTGGAAGTGTGCACCCGGTCCACGTACCGCCAAGCGTAGATGAGACGCTTGGGCCCGACTGCACTCAGGGCTTTGGCACGGGCGTCCTCCGCCACGCTCACGGCCCTCACACGAGCCTTCAACCAAAGAGCAAATTGCCTGTCTCTCTTGGACGTGACATAGGCCTACCAGGCAGCATGCCTCGCGGCGCATGAGGGAGTCCTGGACTAAGGGTTCCTCGGACAGCCGGACTATATACTATGGCCGGACTGTTGGACTATGAAGATACAAGATAGAAGACTTTGTCCCGTGTCCGGATGGGACTCTCCTTTGCGTGGAAGGCAAGCTTGGCAATTCGGATATGTAGATTCCTTTCTCTGTAACCGAGTTTGTACAACCCTAGCCCCTCCCAGTGTCTATATAAACCGGAGGGTTCGGAATTCTAGGGTTTAGCCACAACAATCATAATCTCATAGGCTAGACTTCTAGGGTTTAGCCATTATGATCTCGTGGTAGATCAACTCTTGTAATACTCATATTCATCAAGATCAATCAAGCAGGAAGTAGGGTATTACCTCCATAGAGAGGGCCCGAACCTGGGTAAACATTGTGTCCCCCGTCTCTTGTTATCATTAGCCTTAGACGCACAGTTCGGGACCGCCTACCCGAGATCCGCCGGTTTTGACACCGACATTGGTGCTTTCATTGGGAGTTCCGCTGCGTCGTCACCAGAAGGCTTGATGGATCCATCAATCATCTACAACAACGTAGTCTAGGGAGAGATCTTCCTCCCTGGATAGACCTTCGTATTCAGCGGCTTCGCACTGCGGGACAACTCGCTTGGCCACCTAGAGCAGATCGATAGCTACGTCCCTGGCCATCAGGTCAGATTCGGAAGCCTGAATTTTGTGGCTCATATCCATGGAGACTTGATCTTCGACGAATTTGAGCCCATGATGGCTGTCCTCGGCCACCACGATGAACATGATCTAGATCTATCATCTGACCGTGCAGAGGAGATAGCACATATGATTGCCCTGGCCCTAGAGCCGGAGCGAACTGCATCGTCCAAAGACGGGAAGCTTAACCCCGCCACGGAGGCCGCAGACTCAGCGGCGCTTGGGCCGCACACAGACCCAATGTCAGGCTGGGCTTGTGTCACTAGAGCCTCAGACTCGTCTCCTGCCATGGGTTCCGGACCGCTTGCGTCCGCGTCCATCGAACCTAATTGGGCGCCTGTCTTGGAGTTCAGCTCCATGGACATCTTCCAGCACTCGCCTTTTGGCGACATGCTAAACTCATTAAAATCCCTCTCCTTGTGAGGGGACCCTCGGTCGAACTATCTCCCGTTCGAATGGGAGGCAGACGACGAAGAACTTCGTTTCCCACCCACCACCCACTTTGTAGCCACTGTCGATGACTTAACCGACATGCTTGATTACGACTCCGAAGACATCGACGGGATGGACGATGATGCCGGAGAGGAGCAAGAACCACTGCCTACAGGGCATTGGACAGCCACCTCCTCGTATGACATATACATGGTGGATACACCCAAAGAAAACAACGGCGACGATGAAAATCCAGTCGAGGATAAATCTCCTAAGATACAGCCAAAGCACCGACGTCAGCGGTGCCGCTCTAAGCCACGCCGTAGTAAAAACAGCAACACCGCCACAGAAGACAACACTCCGGACGGTGCCGAAAATAATGAAGACCCCGTTGAGCCAACCTCCGAGCAGGAGGAACGGGAGGATGGGCGAATCAGCCCTGGCGAGCAGGCTATGAATGAAGACTCGGAGGATAGCAACTACCTTCCGCTCTTTGAGGATGAGGTGAGCCTCGGCGATGAAGACTTTATCGTGCCTAAGGAGCCTGCCGAACAGGAATGCTTTAAGAATCGGCTAATTGCCACTGCAAGGAGCCTGAAAAAGAAGCAACATCAGCTTCAAGACGATCAAGATCTGCTCAATGAAAGATGGACTGATGTCCTCGCAGCCGAGGACTATGGCCTCGAGCGCCCAACCAAAAGCTACCCGAAGCGCAAACTGTTACCACAGTTTGATGACGAGGCGCTGGAGCCCATCCTACCAAGGTACAATGCGGCTGACCGACCACCACGTGGATGGGACAAAGCGGCACCTCAAGCCGAACACCAGCCCACATTACCTCGCCGAACAAACAGAAATACAACAACTCGGGGATATACACATAACCTGCGGCGCGACTTGGAAAAAAAGAAGGTCAGATAAGATCGATCTATGGATCACGGGGGCGTGCTCTGATGTGCGATGATGGCTATCTGGCTGAACGTGACAGACATAATCACGTCCAGGCCGAAAACCGTAGACGAACTCCATCTGAGCTACATCAGGACTTGGCCCGATAAAGAGGCACCACACACCCCCTTTGCTTCACTGATGAAGTAACAGGACACGACTTCCTAGAAGGGTTTAAACCCATTAACATCGAATCATATGATGGCACAACAGACCCCACTGTATGGATTGAGGACTTTCTTCTCCATATTCATATGGCCCGCGGTGATGATCTTCACACCATCAAGTATCTCCCGCTCAAACTCAAAGGACCAGCTAGGTACTGGTTGAACAGTCTGCCCGAAAACTCCATTGGCAGTTGGGAGGACTTGGAGGATGCCTTCCTCGACAACTTCCAAGGCACATATGTGCGACCTCCAGATGCTGATGACCTAAGTCACATAATCCAACAGCCCGGAGAGTCAGCAAGGAAATTCTGGACTCGGTTCCTAACTAAAAAGAACCAGATCATCGACTGTCCGGACACTGAAGCCCTAGCGGCCTTTAAGCACAACATCCGCGGCGAATGGCTGGCCAGACATCTCGTCCAGGAAAAACCGAAGTCCATGTCAGCCCTTATAGCACTCATGACTCGCTTCTGTGCGGGCGAAGACAGCTGGCTAGCCCGTAGAAACAACAATATAAGTGAACGTGGCACTTCAGAAGCCAGAAACAGCAACAGCAAGCCCCGACGCAATAGACATAAGCGTCAAAACAACGGTGATAACACCGAAGACACGACGGTCAATGCCAGATTTAGTGGCTCTAAGTCCGGTCAGCGGAAGAAGCCATTCAAGAGAAATAATCTGGGCCCGCCAGTCTGGACCGCATACTAGATCTACCATGCCAAATCCATGGCACTCCTGATAAACCAGCCAATCATACCAACGGGGAATGTTGGTTCTTCGAACAGGCCGGCAAGTTAAACACCGAGAATAAGGAGAAAGGGTCGCAAAGCGACGACGATGACGAGGAACTGCGACCACTGAACACAGGGGGACAGAAGAAATTTCCCCCCAAGTCAAAATGGTGAACATGATATACGCCACCCATATCCCCAAGAGGGAGCGCAAGCATGCACTAAGGGACGTCTACGTGATAGAGCCAGTCGCCCCAAAGTTCAACCCATGGTCCTCCTGTCTGATCACCTTCGATCGCAGGGACCATCCGGCTAGTATCCGTCATGGAGGTTCAGCTGCACTTTTCCTCGACCCAATTATTGACGGATTCCACCTTACGCGAGTCCTCATGGACGGTGGCAGCAGCCTGAACCTGCTTTATCAGGATACAATGTGCAAAATGGGTATCGATCCCTCAAGGATCAAGCCCACAAAAACCACCTTCAAAGGTATCATACCAGGTGTAGAGGCCTGCTGTATGGGCTCAATCACACTGGAAGTGGTCTTTGGATCCCCGGATAATTTCCGAAGTGAAGAGTTGATCTTCGATATCGTCCCCTTCTGCAGTGTCTATCATGCACTGCTCGGACGAACCGCATTTGCTCGATACAATGTAGTGCCGCACTATGCCTACCTCAGGCTCAAGATGCCCGGACCACGTGGTGTCATAGCGGTCAATGGAAATACGGAATGCTCCCTCTGTACTGAGGAGCACACCGCGGCCCTTTCAGTAGTAGTATAGAGCAGCCTTCTTAGGCAAAACCTCAATTCGGCAGCAAAGCTCGCGGACATCGTCAAGCAAGTCCGAACTACTCTACGGCAGGACAGTCCAGCTCATCCAGAGCTTGACTAGAAATTTGGCCTCCGTCCCAGTCCCAATCAAGCGGTGACATTTGTGCCGCGTGTACATGACTACGCACTTAAAATACCATGGGCATGGACGGAGGCACAGCTAGACCGTTGTCCATAATGCGGCTCAACCGCCCCTGGATCCGCATACCTTCACAATTTCTTTTTTCTTTCAGGTTTTTTCTCTTCTCGAGGCTTTTCTAATAACATGATCATCGGACCTATCACGGGACGGATACACTAAGAAGGCAAGGAGCTTTGACGTACAAGGGAACCCCAGGTGGTCTCTGCTAACGATCGCTATACCTGTTTTGCATACCCGCACGCAGCTCGCTCTTGGTCATGGCATGTCAAATAGCCTTACTTGCTTATCCCATTACTTGTACAAATACGCCCTGACGTATTAACCAAATTACAATGGAAAATTGTTTGCGGCTCAGTATTTGTGGCATCAGCTTATTACTTGATTCTTTCCTTGTCTTTGTATTTATTACTTATTGCACCCATACACTCAGGTACGTATTACTTCGCCAGGGGCTTCATCACGCCCCGCTATACGGCAATAAAGTACGAACACTTTCACGGTACAGTTCGGCACCCCAAACTTATAGCATTATATGCATCGGCTCCGAATCATGTCTTTGGTCAATAGTTGGGTTGCCCGGCTCCTGTGCTTACTACCTTACGTTCCGCTATATCGGCTAGGGTAGTAAAAGGAGAACTACTACGATTGTGTCCCGGTTCTTCCGGACGAGCACCTCAGTAGAGAAAGCCGAAAACTGACTGTCATGATGTGGCGAGAGCTGGTCAGCTGTTCGAGAGGTTTTCAAATCCTTAGAGATTTTTCCGCATTATGCGAGGAGTCGGTTTTTATCCGATTAGGCGTGTATAGTGCCCCAAGTTCGGCCTTCCGAACACCAGGGGTTGCGCCAAAATTTTCAATGTCAAACTCCTATGGCTAAGTGAGGGTGATAAAGTCGTATAGTCTAATTGCCTTGTTCGTTGCGCTAAACACCTCCTTTAAGGACCAAAATTTGGAGTAAAGACTGCTTAGATTTATCCCGAACACCCCTGTACTATCTACGTGGGGGCAGAAGCCGACGACTGGCCAACTCTCAGATTTCATAAACGACCGCACAGGAGGTAAAATTTTAAGTAAACGATCTTGTTTAATATTACAGGACAGGATAACATTAGCGCGTTCACGGGAATATGACATCCTTGGCACATTGCTCCGCCACAAGGCGGGATCCCTCCAGGACACTATCAAAATATAGTTCGGGTCGGCGGTGCTCCTTGCCCTCAGGCGGCCCTTCGGTCATCAGCTTCGTGGCGTCCATCTTTGCCCAGTGCATCTTGGCGTGGGCAAAGGCCATTCGCGCACCCTCAATGCATACCGACCGCTTGATGGCTTCAAGCCGAGGGCAGGCGCTGACAAGCCGCTTCACGAGCCCGAAGTAGCTGCTGGGCATGGGCTCGGCAGGCCATAGCCGGATTATCACGTCCTTCATGGCTAGTTCGGCTGCCTTATGCAGCTCGACCAGCTATTTCAGCTGGTCGCTAAAGGGCACTAGATGTTCTGGTCTAAGGTATTGAGACCAGAATAGCTTCTCCATAGAACTCCCTTCTTCAGCTCGATAGAATTCTGCAGCGTCTGATATGCTGCGCGGCAGATCCGCAAACGCCCCTGGAGAACTCCAAATGCGGGTCAGTAAGAGGAATCTTTCCTTCGCATATTTGCTCTGCATTATAAAATCCTTACCCGCCGCAATTTTCTTGGTCGCCTGGATTTCCTGGAGGGCGCTCTGTGCTTTGGCTCGGGCATCTTGTGCGCTCTGGCGGACCTTGGCAAGTTCAGACTCTTGATTCTTAAAATCGCGCTCCAAGGACTCATACTTCTTGATGGTGTCCTGGAGCTCTTGCTGGACCTCGCTTACCTGGGCCTCCTCCTTTTCGCGCGCGGCGCATTCCTTGGCTGCCTCGGCCTCGGCCAACGCCTTCTTGAGGGCCGCTACTTCAGTCGTGGCCCCTAATAAAGTTCATGACACTTTAGTCAGCACGAACCATTCATCCTTCCTAAATATACGCACATGTTACTACATACCTTGGCTATTCTCCAGCTGCTTCTTCACGAGGCCGAGCTCTTGCTCGGCCCACTCTAGGTTCTACTTCAGTCCGGAGACCTCCGTAGTATGAGCGGCAGCAGCCAGCAGCGATGCCCGCTTATTCACATAGACATATTATGTTAGACTCATGCGAAAATTATTTTGATCCTCTGTTCGGCTTTTCTTTCCGAACACCGGACAGAGTATCAGGGGCTATTGTCTATACTGTGACATTCTTTTCCAATTATATTACTTACCTCAAATCCTGTTAGAAGGCTAGTGCAGGCTTTAGTCAATCCGCTTTTCGCGGACTGGACCTTCCCAATCACCGTACCCATTAGGGTACGGTGTTCATCAACAATTGAAGTGCCTTTCAGCACTTCCAGCAACCTGTCTAGTGCCTCTGGTTGGACAGAGGTCACCGGTAGTATAGGCGTGCCCCTTCCCTTCAAAGAGGGCTGCTCGCCTGATTCCGGAACCGTAGGGGTCTCCGGAATTATATTTGGATGAGGGCCGAATTGAATAAGCCCCCCATTGTCAGTATCCATGGGGGCCTGCTCCCCCGTGTGTCCGGCAGCCGAGGCTTCACCCTCTGGCGCCTCCTGGACGGCCGCCGGGTTCTCTCCTGGGACGAGGATCCTTCGGGATGATGCTTCAGCACCATCGAGGTCCCGGGGAGAGGTGGCCGACGGGAGGGTCTTGCTGTCCATCACCGCGGGATCCAGGGAATCCTCTGATAAAGACCGCTCGAGGTGGGACTGAGCCGGACTGCAAATGCAAATTTAAGCACATTAAGACAATAAAGTAAAGAATCCGGATACAAATACGTGTCCAGACACTTACGATTCGGCCGGGGGCTTCTCCCTGGGCTTCCACTCCTAGCTACTGTGGAGCTGTCCGGAAAGGAAGCTTTCCCTTTCTTGGACGCCTCACCCTCCGGATGCGTGGATGCCGTACTTTTCTTTTTTCCCTACAGGGGGAATGGATTTCTTCCTCTTCCTCCTCCTCGTCATCTTCGGTGACGGAGGAGTGAGCCTCGGCATCTTCGGGCGTCATGTCCAAAGTACCCTTGCGGCGGAGACCACTTCTGGTCCCGTGGGCCTTCTTTTTGGTCTTCTTCTCCGGCACCTCATAAGGCGCCGGAAACAATATTCGTCAGGAGCGGGGTTTCCGGGTCATCAGGCAGCAGAGCCGGACAGTCAATCCGCTCTGCTATCTCTGTCCAGTCCTGAAATAATTGATAGGGAGACTTAGATGCCTTCCTCGAATGTGCAAGTAAAGGGTACACCTTGAAAACATGAAAAAACTTACTAGATTTGTAGGGTGAGTTAGGTCATGCCCACGATCCTCATCTGTGGCTGGCGGCACCTCGTTGGCTTTGAAAAGCACCTTCCAAATATCTTCGTGCATTGTGCCAAAGAGCTCTAGTAGGGTCTGGTGCTTGGCCAGATCATACTCCCACAGATAGCAAGTCCGGCGTTGGCTCAGAAGAATCCGGCGGACGACCATAACTTGGATCACGTTGACGAGCCTGACTTTCTTGATTATCATACTCTGGACGTGCGTTTGGAGCACTGTCAGCTCGTCCGGAGAACCCTAGGTCAGGCCCTTCTCTTGCCAAGAGGTGAGCTGCATCGGTACTCCGAATCAGAATTCGGGAGCCGCCGCCCAGTTGGCGCCGCGCGGCTCGGTGATGTAGAACCACCCCGACTGCCACCCTTTGACAGTCTCCTCAAAGGATCCTTCAGGCCAGGAGACGTTGGGCATCTTTCCCACCATGGTGCCTCCGCACTCTGCCTGTTGGCCGCTCACCACCTTCGGCTTCACATTGAAGGTCTTCATCCATAGGCCGAAGTGAGGTGGGATGCGGAGGAAGGCCTCGCACACGACAATAAATGCCGAGATGTTGAGGATAGAGTTGGGGGGCAAATCATGGAAGTCCAGCCCGTAGTAAATAATCAGTCCGCGGACAAACGGGTGGAGAGGGAATCCCAGCCCGCAGACGAAGTGTGTGAGGAACACAACCCTCTCATGGGGCTCTGGGACGATCTGTCCCTTGGTCGGAAGTTGATAAGTGATGTCCTTGGCCAGGTACCCGGCCTCTCGGAGCTCCTTGATGTTCTTCTTCTTCATGATGGAGGCCATCCACTTGCCTCCTGCTCCGGATTCGGACATGATTGGAGAGATTTTTGGGCGGAGAAGGCGAGGGCTTGGGCGCTGGAGCTCGAGAATGGATGGGCAGAGGAAGGAGAAGGGTGGGTGAACAAGGATGAATCTGTATCCCTTTATAAAGGCAGTAAAAGTCATGCGCCTCCCTGCTTGCCTTAAAATTCGCCTATTCCCCAAGCGCCATGCAGATGGCATAGTTGGGTTACCCATGCCTGTATTGATGAGAATCCCGTGATAAGGGGGCACGATCTCTGCTTCGACAAGACGTGCCAGTGAAACCACACATCAAAATACGGAGCGGCAGGCCAAAAAACGGTTCGAATAATGACCGGGCAGTGGCGTGATGTCACGCTACAAAAAGTTGTCAGCAGATTGGACTCATGAAATATTATACTCTCTACGGTTGTGTGTGGTATTTGTTTTGCAGAATCGGACACGTTTTCTATGTTTGGAAGACTATGTTGGAGTATTCGGAGAAGGAATCCGCCTTGCAATAGCGAAGATAATCTGCGCGCTGGACTCATCGTCATGGAATCCTGGTTCAGGGGCTACTGAGCGAGTCCTAGACTAAGGGATCCTCGGACAGCCAGACTATATACTGTGGCTGGACTATTGGACTATGAAGATAGAAGATAGAATACTTCGTCCTGTGTCTATATGGGACTCTCCTTTGCGTGGAAGGCAAGCTTGGCGATTCGGATATGTAGATTCCTTTCTCTATAACTGACTTTGTACAACCCTAGTGTCACGCCAAATATGCGATACTATCCTAAAGAGACTCGAAGGTCCCACCAAGGATAGAACCGCATATTGAGACGCTTTTGCAAGGTTGATATCATTACATCAACATTACATAATAGATGGGGATACATACCAGAGGCATACAGTGCCACATGAATACAACAACACATCATACATAAGATCCACATCCGACTACGGATGAAACACAAACAGAAGCTCAAACGATATCCACCCTGCTAGCCCAGGCTGCCGACCTAGAACCTATCCCCTGATCGAAGAAGAAGCAGAAGAAGAACTCCAAAACAAGCAAACATCGCTCTCGCGTCATGATCATCACAAACCTGCACCTGCAACTGTTGCTGTAGTAATCTGTGAGCCACGAGGACTCAGCAATCCCATAACCATGGGTATCAAGACTAGCAAAGCTTAATGGGAAAGGAAGGGGTAAAGTGGTGAGGTTGCAGCTGCGACTAAGCATATATGGTGGCTAACATACGCAAATAAGAGCGAGAAGAGAGCAAAGGGAACGGTCGTGAAGCTAGCAATGATCAAGAAGTCATCCTGAACTCCTACTTACGTCAAACATAACCCAAAACCATGTTCACTTCCTGGACTCCGTCGAAAAGAGACCATCACGGCTACACACATGGTTGATGCATTTTAATTCGAATCTGGTGTCAAGTTATCTACAACTGGACATTAACAAATTCCCATCTGCCACATAACCGCGGGCACGGCTCTTCAAAGTTTATACCCTGCAGGGGTATCCCAACTTAGCCCATGATAAGCTCTCGCGATCAACGAAGGATATACCTTCTCCTAGGAAGACCCGATCAGACTCGGAATCCCGGTTTACAAGACATTTCGACAATGGTAAAACAAGACCAACAAAGCCGCCCGATGCGCCGACAATCCCGATAGGAGCTACACATATCTCGTTCTCAGGGCAACACCGGATAGGTCAGCCTGCGAGTAAAACCAGCCCTCGAGTTGCCCCGAGGTGGCCCTGCAGTCTGCCCGGTTCAGACCAGCACTTAGAGAAGCACTGGCCCGGGGGGACTAAAATAAAGATGACCCTCGAGTTGGCCGACCCAAGGGAAGGGTATAGGTGGTGGTGAGGCAAATGGTAAAACCAAGGTTGGGCCTTGCTGGAGGAGTTTTTTTTCAAAACGAACTGTTAAGGGGGTCCCATAAATCACCCAACCGCGTAAGGAACGCAAAATCCGGGAACATAACACAGGTATGATGGAAACTAGGGCGGCAAGAGTGGAACAAAACACCAGGCATAAGGCCGAGTCTTCCACCCTTTACCAAGTATATAGATGCATTAATTAAATAAGAGATATTGTGATATGCCAACACAATCCTGTCCATCATGGGGAAATCTTCAACTTCACCTGCAACTAGCAACACTATAAGAGGGGCTGAGCAAAGCGGTAACATAGCCAAGCAACAGTTTGCGAGGAAGGGTGAAAAGGTTAGAGGCTGACATGGCAGTTTGGGAGGCTTGATCAACAAGAGATAGGTAGTGCGGCAAAGCAATAGAACGAAGCAACTAGCATAGAAATGATAGTAATGAGATCCAAGGTGATGGTCATCTTGCCTGAAATCCCGCTAGGAAGAAGAACGAGTCCATGAAGAAGACGAACGGGTGTAGTCAAACGAATCCTCACAATCGCAACGTTACCGGAACTAAGAAGCAACACTAGAAAGAAACAAACAACATGGTAAACACACAATCATAAACATGGCATGATGCACAACCAAGTATGATGCATGTCCGGTTTAAAGAGCATGGCATGGCAAAGTGCAACAAACAACACTACAAATTAAGTGGAGCTCACTATGCAACGAGTTACACATTGACGAAACACCACATTCATTTATTTAGTTCTCTCCCGTTTATGTACCCAACAATATTAAATGTTGTTAAGCATGGCAAGAGGTGAAGCATAATTGAACTACCTATCTAGGCAAGTTTAAATGAGGCCGGAAACAACAAACAACAATTCCGGAATTCCCCATATGTTATTTAGCAATTTAACACAAACAACAATTTTAAACATTTTAATGTTGTTATCATGATGCGGATGACATATACAAGTTATATGCAAGTTCATGAAATGTTGACAAGAGCATGTTATGAAGCATTTGTCACCGTGGTGAAAAGAAAGGGTGCCACGGCAACGAATTCAAAAATGATGCCACGGAAACATATCGATTCTGGTAGCTCATGGAGATACCGGTGCAAAAGAAATGGGCATGAGCGTGTCATGCAAGGATGGTGGGGTGCTCCCGGTAACC
The DNA here is from genome assembly GCF_018294505.1 of Triticum aestivum. Classification (NCBI taxonomy): domain Eukaryota; kingdom Viridiplantae; phylum Streptophyta; class Magnoliopsida; order Poales; family Poaceae; genus Triticum; species Triticum aestivum. The sequence continues at coordinate 462,236,377 of NC_057804.1, forward strand.
GGGTGTCCCACATATCGGTGGCATGGAAAAGTGACAATACAGGCGTAGTGCAAACACGAGCATCTCATACAACACAATGCATTTGGCGGACGACTCGTCGCGGGGTTATACCTTCGAAGCGTGCATTTCGGGGTTGTTCAAAATCATCGAGGGAAGTAGTCGTTCACGGGTCGTCGTGGAAGTAGTGGTACACACGAAGGTAGTCGAACTTGACGGTTCCGTTACACAGGTCTTTGGCGACGGTAGTGGTACACGGGTCAAAGAGGAACTTGGTGTATCCACGTGTAGGGGTACTTGGCGATCGACGGACGTCATGGTACTTGTTGGTCCGGGTCTTGGCATATCCAGGGAACATCTTGCGAGGCGGTAACAAAGGTGTTCGTCGAGGTACTTGGCATCCACGGCAACATGCGGAGGAGGTGCACAGACCTGGCCTGCTGGAGGCACTTGGAACAGAGAAGCCATCGGGCTGCTGTTCATTGGAAACGAGTTGAACCAGGGGAGGTCAAAGTAGCAGTGGTCGAAGCAGAGTTGGCCGAAGGGGACGACTCAGGCAGGAGCTCCATAGCATGAGGAGGAGGCCGACGGAGATGCAACAGAGATGGGAGCAGGCGTCACACTTGCCGACACCGGTCGCGGGAGGTCGTCGGGGTTCCGTTCCTGCCAGTTCAAAGCGAAGGCAGTCCGACGGACTTGGGGCTCGCCAGCAGTAAGGAGGCGATGGTGGTGGTCAGCAGCAGGAAGCAGTGACGGGGCTCGATGCAGCGGTGGTCGGCGGGTGCACGTAGGGGAAGCAGGAGCAGAGGGGTGGCGGAGCTCGGGACGCCATGGCAGCAAAAACTCGGGGCTGAGGACGAAGTCGAGCAGAAGGCAGGAAGGCTGCGGGCTCCTCTGGGCGCAGACGAAGACGGCGGCGGGCGCAAGAAAAAAAAGGAGGCCGCTAGACGAGCTTGAGGATGACGGCTAGCGAGGTAGAGGAGGGGCACAGGCGCAGGCGACGGAGGGCCGCCGGAGTTGGCCGACGGGCACCGACTCGGGGAGCTCCTGCTCAAGCCTGACTGCGGAGGGAGGTGCGAAGCTGCAGGCCTCGTACGGCGAGGAGGTGCCATGGAGGAGGAGAGGAAAGAGGCCGGCTGATGCGGGGCGCTATGGGAGGCGCGCTCGAGAGGAGGGGTTCGAGCGAATGGGAGATGGCGGCGCGAGGGAGGAGATGGGATCGAGAGGAGTCGAGGCAGGTGGCGGCGGAAGGGAACGAGGAGGAGGGGTCGAGAGATGGGGATCGGGCTCTCTGGCGGCTAGGGTTAGGAGGGGGTCGACGAGGCCTAATGAGGTGGGCTGGCTGCATCTCTCTCTCTCTAAACTCTTAGCAAAAAAAGGAGAAGAAAAGAAAGGCTAGGAGGAGAGTTTGGGCATGGCGATTTTTTTCCCGAACTCGCAAAAATGAGCTCGATCCAGGAAAATAAAAGAGGCATGATTGAAAGATTTAAATCCAAAACCATTTGAATTTAATTCGAATGGTATGGACTAGGATAACGTTTTGGAAGAGTCCAAATTTTTTGAGAATTTAGGAGGAGCCTCGATAAAAGAGGTAAGAATTGTTGGCAAAGTTTGGGGACCAAACTTGAAGTAGAAAGGGCATGGGAATTTTGCAAGTGTGTTACGGTTAATTCCAAGCTAATGGAATATTTTATAGTAGCTCCCTAAATCTTGGGAGGATATGTTATAAAGAGAAATCACCATGTGAATTCCCTCAATTTAAATGGACCGAAGATCCATACGATTTTATTTAGATGAGTTTTAAAAATTAAATGACATGATGGCATGATGCAATGCAAATTATGCAACAAACAAAACAAATCACACGACGAAACTCGGAGTAGCTGGAAGTCTTCTGGAGCGTCGGTCTCGGGGCGTTACACCTAGCCCCTCCCGGTGTCTATATAAACCGGAGGGTTCAGACTTCTTGAGTTTAGCCACAACAATCATAATCTCATAGGCTAGACTTCTAGGGTTTAGCCATTATGATCTCGTGGTAGATCAACTCTTGTAATACTCATATTCATCAAGATCAATCAAGCAGGAAGTAGGGTATTACCTCCATAGAGAGGGCCCGAACCTGGGTAAACATTGTGTCCCCCGTCTCCTGTTACCATTAGCCTTAGACGCACAGTTCGGCACCCCCTACCCGAGATCAACCGGTTTTGACACTGATAGTGTGCTTCTCTTCCTCGGCCTTCTTCTCCGCCTCTATTTTGGTGCACTCTTCCGGAGGCAAAGCCTCCCACAAGGCGACCTCCATTTCTTTCCAAGGCTTCTTAAGGATGGGGGCTCGGCGAGCGGCGCAATGTTCTCCTCATAGCAGGAAGCCGGCGCATCCTCCGACGCGAGTGCTGGCGAGAATGGGAATGCCGATGCGTCCACCTCGACGCGTCACGGCGAGGAGTGGAATGCCAACGCGTCCTCCTCGACTAGTGGCAGCGAGGAACAGAATGACGACGCGCGACCCTCCATGTGGTGCAGCGAGGGCCTCCTAGGGCTTAGGAGGGGCGAGGCCATGGTGGTCGGCGTGAGAGGGAGGGGGAGGAGATAGCGATGAACGTGAGCGTTCTTCCGAATGCCGTGGGAGGCGCGGTATTTATAGCAAGCAATGGCACACCTATGTAATATATCTTGTGTGATTAACGTAACATCTATGTGGGCATATTTGTAGGAGTAAATTATGGGGGAGGGAAGGGGTGGAAATATTGCTGGTCACAACGGATTGGGCTAGCACGGGGGGAGGAGAGTCTCATGCATGCATATTTTTTCCACACAGGGTGGAGTGGTGGGACTGCCCTAGGGAGAAGGAGAGACAAAAAGGCAGATTGTTTTCACACATGGAGAGGAAAAGATTTCGAGACGAATGGGCTTCCTATAGGTATGGGGACGGTGCATAATAAGTCATCCTGCATGTCGGGCTAGGTGAAAGGATCAAGATAGACCTAGAGGGGGGTGAATAGGTACAATTACAAATTTTAGTTGTTACTTACCAATTTTAGGCAATAATGTGGAATATAAAGTTTAGCCTAATAATTGCAAGAATGATGCTATGAGCTAAGCAAGGTTAACAAGTAACACAAGTAGGAGAGAAGTAAGTACCCTAGGATATAAGTAAGACTAGGAGACAAGTAACCACAAGTAGAGAGTTAGGGTTAGGGATAACCACAACTCCGAGAGACGAGGATGTATGCCGATGTTCACTTCCTTGGAGGGAAGCTACGTCACCATTTAGAGAGGTGGATGTTACCACGAAGGCACACCAATGCCACGAAGGCTCACCCTATTCTCTCTTTGAGATAACACCATGAAGGCGTTTCTCAACCACTAGTGGTAGACCTTGGGGTGGTCTCCAAACCCTCACAAACTTTCCGAGGGTAATCACAAGGAACGTTTCCTCTCTGAATGACTCCTACCGCCTAGGAGTCTCCAACATCCAAGAGTAACAAGAACAATGGGGAAAACTCAAGACTTGCTCAAGTCACGAATTCCTTTGGTGCAAAGAAGGGGAATAAGTGGATCTATCACTTGGGTGGACAACTTCTCAAATGCTCTCAAATCCCTTAGGGGTCTAAGATTTGGTGTTGGGGAGTGAGAGAGAGTGTAGGTGTGTTCTTGAGGATGCTTGAAGTGAATGGTCAACCCTCTCACGGAATAGGAGAGTGATATTTATAGTGTACTTCAATAACTGGCTATTGGACCTCAAAACAGCACAGAAATGTGGGACGTCCGATGCACAACGGACGGCCGAGAGCATAACTGACACCGAACATCCGATAGCCACTGGACGACTGATGTTTTGCTACGGTATACTGGTCATCGGACGACCGGAGACTCCGGACGACCGATGTTTATGTTCTGTGGTGGGGGTACTGGATCCGAGGCATATCGGACGACAGAGGGCTCTTTAGACAACTGACGTCCGACAGAGACCGGACGACCGATGTTTTGGTTCTGTATGAGAATGGTCGGATGTCCGGTCTGCACCGGATGACCGATGTTTTTTGTTCTGGACAAAGATGAAGATCAGGAACTGACACAAAAGAATTTGTTTGAGCAAGACCTTAGTGATACCCCATGTTCCCCTCTTAATAGTGCAGGATCCTATACTCAAGAGTAAACATAAGATAGTCTTGTTTCTTCCTTCTTGATGAGGTTAATCATTTCCGAAATCATAATCCACACACACAATTGATTCCGAGGGGAAAATACTTGAGATATACTTGACAAACTTTGTTAGTCCCCTATGAGTATATTGTCATCAACATCAAAATAATATTTAGGGCATGATTGCACTTTCAATCTCCCCCTTTTTGGTAGTTGATGACAATATACTCATAGCACAACAGAAATCAAAATTAATCAAAATTGCTCTATGTTGTAAGACATTTTTATTTAAGAGCTCCCCCTGTTTGCCATAATAATTGCATCATTTTGTGGAGAGCTCTCCCTCACATAGGCAACCAAACTAGACTATGTGAGCACAATATCACAAGAACTAGGTAGACACCACCATATAAGCACAACCTTATAATATCATAATTTCTCATCATACATAGAGTATAGAGGTTTGAATAGTTCAACGTCACATCATAAGATATAGATATAAAGTCGTACACACACTCAAGGTAAATGGTTCAACATAAGAGCAACATAATAAAGGAGGCTAGACTAGAACAGGTTCTCCCCCTTGGCAACAACTACCTAAAAGGGAACTAGAGAACCCGCAGTCAATCACAGGTCATCATCATCATTATCTTGATCTCCACTCCCACCAGCTTTGTCGAGAAATCAGCCCACTCAGGCCCCGAACGAAAACCAAAGTCGGAAGGAGGAGGAGCAGGGAGGAGCTCATCCTCACTCACATCAATAGCCCCAGAGTCACAGAAACGAGACTTCAAGGCATTCTTGGAGGTGATCAAACGAGTGACAACATCATGGTTTTGAGTGTAGTTGAAGGAGAAAGCCTTCATCATGGCAGAGTGAGCCTTGCCGATAAAACGAGCAAAACGCCCAAAGGGCTCCAAGCTAGTATGAGCAGGATGGGAACTAGCGGCATTCCTACGAGTAGGAGCAGACTTGGTGGAACCTTTAGGAACAAAATCTTTGGCCATGTGAGGAGGAATAATCCACTTCTCATGCACATGAGTGCGGACAAGGGAGAATGGGGCCACACTCTCAATAAGAGCCTGAATGAATGGAGCATGAGGAAAGGCACATTTATACTGAAAGCTAGCAAGACGGATTTCGTGCCAAAGGAAATGAAGAACATTGATCTTACCCTTGGGAGACTCATAAAGACGAGACATGAGATTAATGCAATAGCTGTTGCAAGAACCTCTATCACCCATCTTAGGATAGATGGTGCGAATGACGCATTGATAGATGATGTAGTATGGAGATCTCCAAATGGACAATTGATTCAGATCCTTCATCTTTTCCTCCTCAGTGAGCTCACCAATATCCTTTAGGAGATAGCCACATGCCTCAACCACTTTGGGTTTGTGATTTGGATCCTCGTAATGGATCTTGAATCTAGTGTCCGGAAACCCAAGGGCAGCGACAAATTGAGCATAAGTGGCAGTCAGCTCGGTGTCAGAGGTCATCCAGGTGACGGTCTTGTTAGGAGCAAAGAAACATGTGGCATAGAACTGATGGATTGCAGCCTGATTGAAGTCATGCTGAAAGACAAATAGAGCAGCAAGACCAGATGACTCAATGAGCTCAATTGCACCCGGATACTTCACGGGATGTTTCTGAATATGCTCTAAGTAAATGAAGTGGTGCAGAGACAGACCCTTGCGGAGGACAACTGGGGTGTTGATGTCAGCCTGAACATTGGTGCGAAACCGTTGATCCAAAGAATCCCGAACCACCTCAAATTGATTAACATCACGCCGGAACTTCAGATATGCTAGGTTGGGAACTTTGGTGAAGTCCTTGAGAATACATCCATGCAGTTGAGGAGCTTCAAAAGGAAGGTGGCGACCATCGTCATGCGGCTGATCGGGAGGAGGAGTAGGCATGTGAGAGGCCCGGCGAGAACCACGGGGGTGGGACAAAAACATCACACGCGCACCATGCTCCTCCTCCTCCTCCATCTCTTCTTCATAATCGGAACCCTCGAAAGAGGAGGACTCTGAGATCACGGCATGTTTGCCAGCACGCTTGTGGGGACGTAACTCCTCCTGAGAGTCATCAGAATCACCACGACGGGTGGCTGAAATCAAGAGGAGAAAAACGAACACACGTACAACCAAGTGAGCCCTAGATCCGAAAGGTGACTGAGATGATAAAAGAGGATAACTAAGAAGGACATCATTACCGTAGGCAGAGCTACCCCCAGCATCCTTGCGGGCGGTATGCTTGACTTTCACCATCTTGGGACGAACAACTCCTGAGAGATCGGCCAAGAAAACATGGGGGTCACAATCGTTTGTACTTCTAGGGAGATGGAATCGAAAGGGCAAGAACTGAAGACCAGAACAGAGGAGGGGTACCCGGTTTGAAGGAGGTGCACCGATGAGAAGGAGAGGGCCCGGCGAGGCAGCAAGGGTGACGGCGAGGCCCTCCAGGCAGCGCAGCGGCAGACACACCAGTGCGAAGGGAAAAAATGAGGATAGGGAAACCGTTCGGCCTGATGCCAGAATTTATATGTGACCCGCACAATCATCGGACGACCGACCGGGGTCGGACGTCCGTGCACTGATGGGTGTGCCAGGCGTCAGACGACCGGTGAACCACGGACGTCCGAGACTTGGGGAAGGAGGTAACTTGGGCTTGATCAATATATGCTACACGGCAACCAGACAGCCGAACCACATTGGACGATCGAAAGCTATGAGTCATCGGATGTCCGATAATCGTCGGATGACCGATGACAAAAAGAAATTTTGACAGATGGTACATAACATATCTAGGAGAACCACAAACCAGGAGCAGGCATATGTCAAAATGTGATGAGCAAAACAACTAAGTAAAAAAACTTCATGGTGAGTCACTAGACATGCAAATTAAATACCACATACATGATTCGACAGCTGCTCCTTTTGAGGAGAGTCGGTGACCAATAGGTCACCATGTGTGAGTGTACATGTCATGATGCCAAAAGAACTAGTGTACTTGGGCTCAATAACACGACTCCATCATTGTAAAGTACCAAAGTTCAAAGAACGTGGTAACTTTGAGAGTGTTTGTTTTATTTATGCATTATATAGGGTGAGAGCACTCATGAGTTGAGAGTCTCCCCCTAAGTATATGCCTACATCTAAACAAGACATGATGAAAATGCATGAATGGGTACTAGATTTCACATAATGTTGTCAAGCTCCAAGATACCAAGTTCACGCCTAAGTTGACAAAACCTTGCTTCATCCAATGGCTTGGTGAAAATGTCTGCAAGTTGCATATCAATGCCCACATGATCAATATCAATGTCACCTTTTTCCACATGATCTCTCAAGAAGTGATACCTAATATCAATGTGCTTGGTGGGAGTATGATCTTTGGGGTTCTCAGCAATATTGATGGCACTTTCATTATCACATAGAAGAGGCACATGTCTGTAGGTGATACCATAATCCTTTAAAGTTTGCCTCATCCATAGTAATTGAGTTGCACAACTGGCGGTTGCAATGTATTCAGCTTCGGCGGTGGAGAGAGCAACACAATTTTGTTTCTTCGAGGACCAACTTACCAAAGAGCGACCAAGAAATTGACATGCACCGGAGGTGGACTTACGATCCACTTTATCTCCAGCCCAATCTGCATCCGTGTACCCAATGAGATCAAACTTAGCATCCTTGGGGTACCATAGACCCAACTTTGGGGTGTGAACAAGGTATCTAAGAATGTGCTTAACCGCCTTATGATGACTTTCCCTATGGGAAGCTTGAAATCTAGCACACATGCATACACTGAACATGATGCCTGGTCTAGATGCACAAAGATAAAGCAATGAGCCAATCATAGAGCGGTATTTAGATGGGTCGAAAGGGATACCGTTGGTGTCTTCAGTGAGTACAATTTTGGTTGGCATGGGTGTCTTACATGGACTAGCATCAGTCATGCCGAACTTCTGTAGGATATCCTTGAGGTATTTTGCTTGATACAAGAAAATTCCTTCTTGAAATTGTTGAATTTGAAATCCGAGAAAGAACTTCAAATCCGTATTGAGTGACATTTCAAAATTCTTGGTCATGGAATCCGCAAACTTCTTGCACAAATGAATGTTAGGAGAACCAAAAATGACATCATCTACATAGATTTGGCATAAGATCAAATCACCCTTGTCCCTCTTAGTAAAAAGAGTGGGATCGATCACCCCTCTCACAAAGCCATCATCGAGTAAAAACTTCTTAAGATGATCATACCAAGCACGAGGTGCTTGTTTAAGGCCATACAGAGCCTTATGAAGTTTATACACATAGTCTTTGTGATCGGGATCAACGAACCCAGGTGGTTGTGACACATATACTTCTTCTTGTAGAGGACCGTTAAGGAAAGCACTCTTCACATCCATTTGATGTAATGTAAATCCATTGAAAGCAGCATAAGCAAGTAAGATGCAAATGGATTCAAGATGGGCAACGGGGGCAAAGGTCTCACCAAAGTCCAAACCTTCAACTTGTGAGTACCCTTGTGCCACTAACCTTGCCTTGTTGCGGATGATTACACCATTCTCATCTTGCTTGTTCTTGAAAATCCATTTTGTTCCAATGACATTGTGTTCCGTAGTTGGCCTCTTGACTAATGACCACACTTGGTTGCATTCAAAGCTGTTCAACTCTTCTTGCATAGCAACGAGCCAATCGTTGTCCATCAATGCATCTTGTACCTTGAGAGGTTCAACACTAGACACAAACGAGAAGTGAGCACAAAAGTTCGTCAAATGTTTACGAGTGACTCTACCTTCCGATATGCCAGTGAGTATTTTGTCAATATCAACACGACCGTCCACTCGAGGAATGATGGAGGTTAGGGTTTCTCGAGGTTCAACTTCATGTCCATCATCCACGTCCTCAACATATGGATCATTAATGTGTGGTGGAAGATCTTCTTGTTCATATTGCATTTGTTGAGGTTCATCATCAATGATTGGACTTTCTGTTCTTGCCCTTGATGATGATCTTGTTCTTGAAGATTATCATGAAGAGGGACTTGATCATTTTCTTGTACTTGGACTAAGGGCATCGGTTGAACAATAGGAGCTTGTGGTGGTATGGGTGTTGAACTAGTTTGATGATGTGCAAAGCTTCCATATTCTTCTTCATCATCATGAGGTTCTTGTTCCATTGGAAGAAGTGCACCAACACCCATGGTCAAAATATCTTGAGAAGAATCTTCTTCACCTACATCACTTATATCAACTTGCTCCCCATGGGAGCCATTAAATTCATCAAACACCACGTCACAAGTTTCTACAACACATCCATTGGATTTGTTGTAGACTTTATAGGTGTGAGAGTTTGATCCATAGCCAACAAATATGCCCTCAATTGTTTTGGATTGAAACTTTCCTAACCGTTCTCTTTTGTTGAGGATGAAACATTTGCACCCAAATACACGAAAGTACTTGACATTTGGCTTGTTCCCAGTTAGAAGCTCATATGGAGTCTTTTCCAATATAGTGCGGAGGAAGAGCCGGTTTGATGCATGGCATGCAGTGTTGACAACCTCGGCCCAAAAACTATGTGATGACTTGTATTAATCCAACATGGACCTTGCCATCTCCACAAGTGTACGGTTCTTCCTTTCAGCTACACCATTTTGCTGAGGAGTGTATGGAGCTGAATATTGATGCTCAATCCCTTCATCACTAAGAAATTCTTCCAAGGTATAGTTCTTGAACTCAGAGCCATTGTCACTTCTTATTGCCAAGATCTCTTTGTCAAACTTGCGTTGTGCTTGCTTGGCAAAATCAATGAAGGTGATCTTCGTCTCGTCCTTGGACTTGAGGAAAAACACCCATGTATATCTTGAGTAATCATCAACAATGACAAGTCCATACTTTTTCCCACCAAGACTATCCCATGAAGGAGGCCCAAAAAGATCCACATGAAGGAGCTCCAAAGGCCTTGAAGTAGACACGATATTCTTGGGTGGGTGCTTTGATTGATGTTGCTTCCCGGCTATGCATGCACTACACACACGATCTTTCTCAAAAGAGACATTGGTTAGTCCAAGGATGTGATTACCCTTTAAGAGATCTTGAAGATTTCTCATGCCAACATGGGCTAGCCGGCGATGCCATAGCCACCCCTTATCAGCCTTGGCCATTAGACAAGTTGCATGGAATGTGCTCTCTTTCGAGAAATCAACGTGTAAAGGTTGCCATCCAACTCTCCAACAAAGGCCACTTCAAGAGTATCTCTCTTAAAGACTTTCACATCCGTTAGTCCAAAGAGTGTATCATAACCAACAGAAGCCAATTGGCGAACAGAAAGCAAATGATATTTGAGAGATTGAACAAGCATGACATTTGCTAGAGACATGTCATTTGTGATAGCCACCTTACCCAACCCGAGTACCTGTCCTTTTGAACCTCCACCAAACATAATGCTCATAAATGGTTGAATAGCTTCCATGAAATCGTAGAGCAATTTGCTATCTCCGGTCATATGATTGGTACATCCACTATCAATCACCCATTTTACTCCACCGGAGAAAGCAACCTACACACAATTATGACTTGGTTAGAGGCACCCATTTTGCAATGGGACCTCTCAAGTTAGTCACAAGGGTCTTAGGGACCCAAATAGCATAGAATCGGAATGCATTTTGAGGACCAACAAATTTTGCATAAACTTCTCCATCCTTAGTCTTACAAAGTACATAGGATGGAGGCATAAACTCTTTTTGGCTTGTTGAGAGTGGGCATGCCCCTTGTGGCCTTCCCACTAGCAACCTTACCTTTCTCCTTGTGCCCTTCTCGTACAAAAGTTTCTTTTAGAGGAGTGGTGCACTTTTGAGAGGATGCCTTCTTCTTGCTTGTGCTTGGGTCAAACCCGAGTCCCTCTTTGGCAAACTCCTCATTGTGTTCAATACCTCATTAAGGTTCTTTGCCATTGAGCACATGTCATGAGACCTTTCTCGATTTGAGCCTTGAGAAAGCGATTCTCCTCAAGAATAGATGCTAGATCACTACTAGAGTTAGTAGTACAAGCATCAACATTGATAATAGGAGAAGAGTAAGCCTTGGCTAGAGTTTCAAGATAAGTAAGCTTGAGTGTCTCAAAACTCTTTGTAAGAAGGGTGAGCTCTTCTTCCTTAGTCTTGAGGGACACGGATAGGAGCTCACAATCCTTAGAGAGAGAAGCATGAGACTTCACAAGCTTACTTTTATCATTCATCAACTCTTCGCAAGAGTCAATAGCCTTTTTCAAGGAGGCAAGATCTTTAGTATGAACATCAATGTTTGCACCAATTTTTAAGCATAGTTCATCATTTCGTGCTTCCTCATATTGGACTTTCCGCTCAAGGATTTCACATTTTTCCTTTTCCTCGGTGACAAGGGTTTCGAGTTCCTTAATGGTGATGGTGTGCTTACTCACCATCTCCATAAGCATACGAAACATAGTGAGCTTCTTTCCTTTGAGGGAGCACATGAACTTATTAAGTTTAGCAAGCATAGGATCATCTAGATCATCATCCTCATAACTATCCTCCGCATCAAGATACTCATCACTAGGAGTAGAAGGAGTGAAAAGAGGAGGATTTGATCGTGGGGTTACCTTGACCTTGTCAGGAGAGCTTCGGTCCTCTCCATCTTCTACCACGGCCTTTGCCATTAGGCACTTGTGAGCGTTGCCCTTGTAGTCTTTCATGTAGTTGTAGGTGACCACATCACCACTCTTGTTCACTAGCCTCAAAAGTGTTTTGAGAGTCTTGAGCAACTCCAGCAACACCAGTAACATCATCCGGATCGGATTCTTCATGAGCAACCATTGCTTTCCCATCTCTCTTCTTGAGCTTGGAGTTCAAAGGATTTGGCAACTTCTTCTTGGGAAAGGTCTTGGGAAACCTTGGTTTATCTTCTCTCTTCTCATAAGGGCACTCATTGGAGAAGTGGTTGGTTTCTTCATAGTTATAGCATTTCCTCACTTTCTTCTTCTGGAATCTTCCCTTGAATTTTCCCGTGCTAAACTTCTTGACAAAGAGAGCAATGTATTCATATGACGGGCTCTCATCTAAATCAATCTCATCACCATCCTCATCATCATCATCATCTTCTTCTTCTTCACTTTGCTCTTCTTCACATACATGCTTGGCCTCCAATGCAGGATTGATCTTTGATGTTGGGGTACCATGCATGGCAAGATGTTTTGTAGCATTTGCCTTTGACTCTTCAAAGAGTTGGAAGGTAGATATGATGTCATCCGGAGTCATTTCCTTGAATCCATGGTGTTGTCTTATGTTCCACACCATTTGGTGATGATACGGAGCAAGAGCGTGAAGCAACTTATCCATGAGAAATCGCTTAGTCAAGTTGAATCCATCATGTGTCTTGTCACATTCACATGACTCAATGTCGGCGGTGAGATTCATGAGACGCTCAAGAAGTTGCTTGGGAGATTCACCTTTTTCCATACAAAAGTTTTGCAATTGCCCCTTGGCACTTTCATATTGAGCAAGTCGAGGAGTGGAGGTACCGGTCTTGGTTCTCATAATGGTATCCCATAATTCCTTGGCACTTGTGATATGTATGTATGGTCTCCTTTGCTTGTCAGTCATACCTCTTCTTATGCACATGGTTGCTGTGTCGTTGAGATTCTTGTCATATACCTCTCTTGGAGTAAGATTCTTCGGGTTAACAGCTTGATAGCCATACTCCAAGATCTCCAACATCTCATCATTTCCATATCGAAGATGATCCTGCATAGCAACTCTCCACAAAGCAAAATTGGTAGTTTCATCAAGTAAAGGAGGTTTGCCTTGAGATTTATACTTAGGTTTCTCTATTTGAGGTCTTGCATAAAGCCAAGAAACACTGGAGTGTTCATTCCTAGGAGGTTGTGGCCAAGTGAAGGAGTAGGCACAGCTGGCATCGAGGCCGCACCACCAGAAAGTGGTGCAAGCGTCATGGTTAGTATGGCTAACCTCATTTGGACCAAGGCCTCAAGAGAGGCATCATGCTCCTCCTTTTTCTTAGCAAGAGCTCGTTCCAGATCCTCTGAAGTGAAGGACTTGGCTTTCGTGGAAGCCGCATTCGTGTTCTTCGGATCTGCAACAAGGGGAGTCCCATCGGGGTTCATCTCGCTCTAGTCCGGTTAAGCCACAAGAATAGACCACGAGGCTCTGATACCAATTGAAAGGATCGAGATGGACCTAGGGGGGTGAATAGGTACAATTACAAATTTTAGTTGTTACTTAGCAATTTTAGGCAATAATGTGGAATATAAAGTTTAGCCTAACAATTGCAAGAATGATGCTATGAGCTAAGCAAGGTTAACAAATAACACAAGTAGGAGAGAAGTAAGTACACTAGGATATAAGTAAGGCTAGGAGACAAGTAACCACAAGTAGAGAGTTAGGGTTAGGGATAACCACAACTCTGAGAGGCGAGGATGTATGCTGATGTTCACTTCCTTGGAGGGAAGCTACGTCACCGTTTAGAGAGGTGGATGTTACCACGAAGGCACACCAACGCCACGAAGGCTCACCCTATTCTCTCTTTGAGATAACACCACGAAGGCGTTTCTCAACCACTAGTGGTAGACCTTGGGGTGGTCTCCAAACCCTCACAAACTTTTCAGGGGTAATCACAAAGAATAATTCCTCTTCAAATGACTCCTACCGCCTAGGAGTCTCCAACCTCCAAGAGTAACAAGAACAATGGGGAAAACTCAAGACTTGCTCAAATCACGAATCCCTTTGGTGCAAAGAAGGGGAAGAAGTGGATCTATCACTTGGGTGGACAACTTCTCTCAAATGCTCTCAAATCCCTTAGGGATCTAAGGTTTGGTGTTGGGGAGTGAGAGAGAGAGTGTAGGTGTGTTCTTGAGGATGCTTGAAGTGAATGGTCAACCCTCTCATGGAATAGGAGAGTGACATTTATAGTGTACTTCAATAAGTGGCCGTTGGACCTCAAAACAGCACAGAAACGTTGGACATCCGATGCACAACGGACAACCGAGAGCATAACTGACACCGGATGTCCGATATTTTGCTACGGTATACTGGTCATCGGATGACCGGAGACTCCGGACGACCGATGTTTATGTTCTATGGAGGGGGTACCGGACGTCCGAGGCATATCCAACGACCGAGGGCTCTTTAGACAACGGACGTCCGACAGAGACCAGACGACCGCTGTTTTGGTTCTGTATGAGAAAGGTCGGACGTCTGGTCTGCACCGGATGACCGATGTTTTGGTTCTGGACAAAGATGAAGATCAGGAACTAACACAAAAGAATTTGTTTGAGCAAGACCTTAGTGATACCCCATGTTCCCCTCTTAATAGTGCGGGATCCTATACTCAAGAGTAAACATAAGATAGTCTTGTTTCTTCTTGATGAGGTTAATCATTTCCGAAATCATAATCCGCATGCACAATTGATTCCAAGGGGACAAAACCTGAGATATACTTGACAAACTTTGTTAGTCCCCTATAAGTATATTTTCATCAACATCAAAATAATATTTAGGGCATGATTGCACTTTCACTAGGTATAGTCTCAAGTCATTAAAAACACACACGCCCCACACATCTTCAGATTTCAAGGTGCACTAAATTATTGCATGTGATGATTAAGGCTGGCCATAGTGCTAGTATCATGCACACGGGAATAGCAAACATGTTGATGTGGCAAGAATTAAAGAAGAGGCAGGGGTAGAGTAACATAGGTAGATACCATATAATGTTAAATACTATGCTACTTTGTGTCATGCATGGCACTATAAAGGTAGTCCCGTATCATACACTAGTATCATGTACATGATACTAGTATATGATAGTACTTTCCACTATGAGTAGCCTAAAGAGAATATTAACTAATGTATGTAAAAATCTTTTTTCATTTACTAGTGTTCATGCATGCATGCAATGTGATAATGCAATGGTAAACACATTTTTTTGTGAAGAACGAGAGCATTAATTGAGTACTTTTGCAGACTACAAAAACTATTCCACCGCCTCTATCTTGGTAAGAGTAGGTGAAATTTTTGAATCGAGCCCTTTAAACTAGAAGGGAGGTAGTAGTACTCTAATAGCTAACCTTGTTGTGATGACTAGATAGGACATGGCACGCACCTGGACGGAGGAACTAGGCTGCATTGTGCATATATGTTTTGTCTGAAGTCAATGTACCTCTACTTTGACCAAACTTATAGAAAAAAGTATCAACATTCACAATGTCAAATCAATATTTTTATACTCATTATGAAATTTAGTTTCATAAAATATATATTTGGTATTGTAGATATTGATATTTTTAGTATAAATTTGGTCAAAAACTTTGCAAACTTTTACTTGACACAAATCTTACGCGGAGTAAAAAGGACCAGAGGGAGTATCATGCATGCGGAGTAGGAAAAATAATTGCTCATTTATAATCGTCCGAAGTCTCAAAGGGCGCGACCGCATGAGGGAGGCAAAGGTTGTGGGAGGCGCGACGATTGACGGAACTAAGTGAAGTTACATGCACGCGCCGGCATGGCGTGCGGACACTCATAAGCTATACCGTAAAGCATACGATATGGGTCTAGTAGAAATGACATCTAGTGGGTCCCGCATAGTACTCGAGAACTCTTTGGGGGCATGCAGTCGTTTATCCACCGGGCAAGCCACCACCCCACGCCGTTCGCACGCCCTACTCGTCCCCGTCTTCTACCTTACAACAGTTCGCTCCCAGTCGTCACCAGTTCAACTTCTCCTATCCCGCCTCGAAAATCCATGGCCTCCCAAATCTCCATGATTGCCGCTGAGTACCAGGTTAGAACCATCACTGGCGATGAGTTCATTGTCATCTACACCCGTAGATCCACGACGGTGGAAGTATGCCTTGCTCGCTTCCTACGCATGTTCAAACGTTCAAAGGATGAGTGGGTCACTGGGCTAGATGTAGAGTACACCACAATCCTGGAAAGCGAGAAGCTTCTAAAGGAGGCAGAGAAGAAGAAGCCCGTTGTGATCCAGGTTTGCATACACAACATGTGCTTGGTCTACCACATATGCCATGCCGATGTTAGGTGCCAGGAATTTGAGTTCTTCCTCAAGGACAAAAAGTGAAATTCATTATTGTAGACTTTATGAACGATAGGAGAGCCCTGGGTCAGATAGGCCTCATTGTAGGCCAGCCCTTCGATCTCCAGAAGGCAAGCCTAGTGTCCTCCTCTCAGCCTTCCATGCTGACCCTGGCAGCAGCCATGATTGATCCTTCATACGCTCAGCTGAGGAAACCTCACCCGGAGTTTCATCGTGCATGCGAGTCAAAGACAATAGATGAAGATCACATCGTGTACACAACAATGGATGCCTACCTTTGTTTAAAATCTACAAGGGTTGGATGAAGAAGCATAGCCCAGTGTCTGGTTCAAGCAAAGAAGTGTCAACGAAGAGGAAGAGGAAGAGGAAGAGGGACGAGGACGAAGTCGAGGACGTGGACTCGGACTCCGAGTAAGGTGGCAGTGTCATTGCTCATGCTGGTTTTACTTCAGTTTCAAGCAGACTAGTTGCCTAGTTTTATTTCAGGGGTGTGTTGTGCCGAGCCCCCAGCAGAACTATGTTTATGTTATTTCTCATTATTTGAACTCTTTAGCACGTACAATAGTACTAGTATGTCTTACTACCGTTCTTCTTGTAGTTGGTACTACTGCTCGTATCTTCGCGTTACTACTGTACTTAATATGTTCTAGTAGTATAATTTGGGTCAATCAATTTGTGAAAGAATTTCGATGGAGCCAAGGAAGAAGACGGCAGAGAAGCTACCCCAGTATCTATATTAGGGTGGTAGGGTACCCATGATCTATCTTATGAGTATTGGGTGTGGAATGCAGTTCGCCGGAAAAAATGGATCATGCCCGGGGTTAAACGGATGGCGGCGATGGGGGAGCATGGCGGTGGCAGGTGGTTCAGGGGAGGGCGGCAGCGGCAGCAGGCGTTTAGGCCTGTGGCGGGCTGGCAGCTCAATGCCTCGGAGAGAAGATGAAAAGTGCATCAATTTTGGAGGTTGAAGAAGCCCTTATGGCCGTCCATGTTGCATCCAATGGCTCACAAGAGTCGACTGACCCAAATTGTTCCTTCAGATTGCAGGATCCACATGGCATTCAAGGTCTCGAAGGTAGATTCCACGTCCGCACCCAATTTACGGGCTCGGAGCGGGCGCGACCGGCTTCCACCGTGATAGCCACCATGCGCGCCTCCTCCACGCGGGTGGAGACGACAATGGCACACTAGCTCCTCCTCGCCGGCGTGCTAGAGGACGTGCTCGTTCTACTCTTCGTATGCTGCGGGCATAGACGTAGCTCCACCAGCTACTCGCGTGCTTGGCAGCGCGGCGACATCGTGAGGAGGGACTGCAGACGACGTGAGCGGGCGAGCCTTCAGCTTCATGGCACGGGGATGGCGGGGACACGGCGGTGATGGGCAAGCAATGGTTAGCTGGAGCAGGCGGGCGACGGCATGCGCAACGGCGGCGGTGGCATATTGATGAGTGCACGTATGGGAGCTTAGTTTAGTTTTATATAGGGTTGGTCAAACTTAAAAGAACACCATACTAGTACACATAAACATTAGACTAAGGCAGCACTTATACTACCATATTAGTTAGCACAACATCTATACGGAATCTTGTGCAAGCGCGTGCACCGCGGCCGCGCGGTCGATCGAACGGTGCGTCACCGTGTCGCGCTCGAAGGACATCCACCGAACCTTTTTGTGTGTGAAAACAATGCCCGAATATTACTCTACTTTTTTTTCTTGGAAAAGTTCTTCACGGTACAATATTTCCATATATTTGAATTTAGCTTCAGTTCGTGCCTATTTAGGTTTGGACGTTTTTGGTGTGCCCTAGTTGTTTAATACTGATTCTATGTGTGTGACTGAGAGAGAACGCGTGTATGTGTCCATATGTGTGTTGTGGCGGAAGGGCAATGTGGAGACGGTGTGTGTGTGATAGAGACATATAGAGGTGTGAATGTGCAAATGATCATGCATGAATGAGACATAGAGAGATGCTGATACATTGTGTATACATGAGAGAACAGCCGTCTATTTGTACTTGTGTGTGTGCGAGAGAGACAGAGAGAGAGAGAGGAGCATCCGTAACACAACAACCATCTCTCTCGATTCGTTCGTCCCTCGCACGATCGCATGTAACACATGCATCAACGCACACATTTTGACACCCTCACCCGGCCCCTGCCCACCTCAAGGCCCACACATCGCTCTCTATCTCGCACACACAATCTCTTTGTGAAAACCCTATTTAGCATGTAGCTTTCCATCACATACACACACATTCTCTCCATTGGTTTGATTTCTCTCAATATCTGGCACACAAACACACACACCCCCTCCCCCGAGCACACAATTCATCCCCATCCAAGGTT
Organism: Triticum aestivum; assembly: GCF_018294505.1. Taxonomy (NCBI): domain Eukaryota; kingdom Viridiplantae; phylum Streptophyta; class Magnoliopsida; order Poales; family Poaceae; genus Triticum; species Triticum aestivum. The sequence continues at coordinate 462,254,962 of NC_057804.1, forward strand.
ATATGGTGACCACTCTCGCTTGTGCTTCTGTGAACCCCAAAATGCACACCACCTCAATCTTCAAAGAGCGCATCGAGGAGATCAAAGATGGCGACCAAACTACACTAGAGAATGTGGGGCCATTTGAAAGCAGGATGATGTCACGACGGCTGACTGATTCCCCCCCCCCCCCGCCTCTCTCTCTCTCCTACACAAAACTATCAATCCCTCAACCCACAAGATCATTCACTCTCGTCCATGTTTTCCAGCTCTATCATCAAACCCATTGTCTCTTCTCCTTCCACCTGTACAAAATCCGAATGCACACGCATCTCACTTATATTACATGTATCCATCTTTCTCACAGGCCTAACTTCTTCCTCTCTCTCTCTCTCTCGTTAGGTTTGTCTCCTACTCTCTCGCCCACATACATACAATCTTTCCCGCCCCATCTACTCCATCTTCGCAAGCTCTCTCTACACATTTCATTCACACATTGGGATGTGTTCAAAATGTTGCTTTTATAAAGGATCATGTAGAGTTATAGTTGGTTTTGCTGAATCCGACAAAGTAATAACTATGAAATGCATTTAGATTTTCATTTGACTCGGATTATGTGAGTTTAAGCATATTGTGAAGAACTATAAACCTTGTATACATCTTGGAATTCAACAATGATTATAACTATTGAATTGTATAAACCATTACATTCGAAGTCAGTAGTCTAATATATTTATTTCACGATTACAACAAATGATTAATTCCACTACAAACTAAGAAAAAAAATGTGTACTCCCTCCATTTTTATTTAAGTCCGCATATTAGCATTGGTCAAAGTCAAGTTTTGTAAACTCTCACAAAGTTTATAACAAAAAATATTAACATATAAAATAACAAATAATACCATTAGATTCCTTATTGAATGTACTTTCACATCATACATATTTGTTATGGTAAATGTTTATATTTTTCTATAAACTTGGTCAAACTTTAGGAAGTTTGACTTCGGTCAAACCTAATATGCAGAGTTAACAAAAACGGATGGAGTACTTGTAGTTACTAGTACTACTCGCTGGTTGCATAGCACAATCACACAACACGCCAAAAGAGGAGTTCAGCGTTACAAAGTTTTGTGGTTGGCGGGAAAATCTCCCGCGACCCTGATTTGAGCAGTCCAAAGTTACCATCATACCCTTCAGAACAGGCCTATGGATGATGGTTGGTAGGGGGCTGTTTTGGTAACTTTAGGTTCACCCTACCCAGCCAACCCCACCCCAGCACCGAGAGTAGTACACCTAAATACTCCCCATTTTCTATCCCCATCGCAAAATAGACACCTCCACGGCACCATAGACTTCGTGCTCCTCCCCTTCTACATCTGCGCACTCATCCACTGCAGTGCATCTGCCTCATCAACGACGTCGTACGCCGCATTGGAGCCGGTCCACCGTCGTCGTCATACACGAAGCCTCTTCCCCGGCACTGGGTTCCATGGTCTCGGATTTGCTTCCCGGAAGCCGATGCCAAGCGAAGAAGCACCACCGTCGTGGACAATGAACTGACTCCCGTTGCCGACAATGATGCACAGAGGCCGCCGCGACCATCGTACTCCTCCACGATTGGTAATGTGTGTATTGAATCTCTTAGCAGTACATGTGCAGCTCCAATTTTGTTCATACCTACCCTTCAAATTTCCTGGTTGCTATTGTTCCTGTAAAGTAATTGGTTATACTAGCTTGCACTGTCCATCAGAATATCACCTTGTAATTGTGAGTCGCTCCGGTATTGCCCTGTGCTTGGGTAGGTTCTTCATCTGCAACCAGTAGTGTGGCAAATGATGGAAAGGTTTTTAGAACTAGCAAGATGCCCATGCGTTGCACGGAACATCAAGATGCATTTGTATGAGTAGTTTATCTTGTGGGAGAAAAGGATGAATGAGGGAAGGCCTTATTGGCAAATGTGGAGAGGGGTGTGGGTATCTTTTTTGCAAAATTGCCATAGTTTCCTTCTTATCCGCCAGATATAAATCGGACGGCCTATATTGCAGGATGGCAGGCACACCATCATCACCAACTTTGTTTTTTATAAGAAAGAAAAGAGTAGTAGATATATCTATAATATATATAAGAGATATATAAGATATAAGAAGTAGAGATAAATATAAATATAAAATAAATATATAATAATATATATATATAATAGTAGAGAAGAGAGTAGAGATAGCAGGGACGTCGGGAAAGGATCGCGCGCACACGGGAAAAAGCGGTCGGGCGCGCGCTAGTTTTGGCGCGTGGCGTCCGGCGCGCTTTATAAAATCCAACGCCGTCCCACCGCTCTGTTCCTTGCCACCGCTCTCTCCCCGCTATGTGCCTCGCCTCCGCTCTCTCCCCGCTCTTTCTTGCCTCGCCGCCGCCGCGCCACCATGCCACCGTGTCACCGGGAAACTTGGGGATACCGCGGCATCCGTGCACACCCCTCCAGCGGCTTCTCCGCCGAGATCCGGTTCCGCGAGACGCGCCTCTCCCTCGGCACTTTCGACACCGCCCATGAGGCTGCCCGCGCGTACGACGCAACGGCGTGGCGCCTCCGGTGGCCTTGTAGAACATTGAACTTCCCCAACGTGTCGATGTGGGAGCGGGCGCAGTAGCTCACGCCTCCCCCGTGGCTTATCGCCGACATGGATCGTCGTGACAACCGTCTCGGCATCACCAAGATCGATGAGGAAGACATGGTGCTGTGGCGCCAACGCTTCCTGTAGGACATCATCAACGAGCACGAGTTCTACGCGCAAAGAAGGCGGAGAGGGAGAAGAGGAGGGCGGAGCGAGCCGCCTATCGCCAGGACAAGCGTACACGGAAGGTGGCCGCTCAATTCAACATCAAGCTAGGAGCAGCGTCACCCTGGGACTCCGACGATGATCGTATCTTGACGCCTACATTGAGACGCCGGAGGAGGACGTCACCGAGTCGAACAACAAGGAGTAGTTGAACTACCTATTTTTTCATCTATCTATGCTAAGAACTCCATAATATAAGAACGTTTTTTCCACTAGTGTAGTGTCAAAAATGTTCTTATATTATGGGACATAAGGAGTATCTATGTATCTATCTATGCCAGTATCGACTCGGAGTCGAATGTGTATCGAGTCAGAGTAGAAAGAAAAAATATAGCACGTCTGCTAGAGCGGCGCGCGCATAATTTTTTGCAGCGGCCGCTGGAACCAGCACTCCGCGGCCCGCAAAAACTGGCTATTCCGGTGCTGTAAACGCTTTTTTAATGCGTCGCGTGTTGCACTTCTGTTGGAGATGCTCTAACATGGCAGATGAGTGCTTTAATGTTGCCCACAAGATGAGTGAGTATTATTATATTTTCTTGCCATGTTGAGATTTTAATACCACGAGTGCGAACATACAGAAGAGCAATGAAGACCAAACACGGGATATTGGGGACATCTTCAAGGAATGTGGCAAGTTAAAGAGGAGCTGCAGCAAACGTGTAAAACGAGCTTTGGTAAGTAACATCCTTTCAATAACTTTTGTTTAGCCTTGTGTTCTTTGATGTGTATATGTTGTAGTTTCTGTTTCTCTTAGCCTCTTGTTCTTCGGCGTGTAATAAGAAGAGTCTTAATCGTCCTATTGCTTTCGTTTTTAGCTTGATGTAGGAAGTGGGTGTTCTCACCTTGGAGTCTGTTTTTATATTTCTCCTTTTGAATTCACTTCCCTGAGTCCTGTTTATCTGGCTTCTACTAAATGGATCTGTGTTGCTCTAAGTATTGATCTAAAAAAGAAGTTACTTCATGTTAGGATGTAGTTCCTGCAAGGAGGGAAGTATGGTCAACCTCGAGATCATGTTTCCAAAATGAGGCTGGATTACACACAAGGTGCATGCTCCCTAATGATGTTGGATTAGACACAAGGTGCAAATTACCAAATGATGTTGGATTACACACAAGCCAGGTGGAGTCATCAATTGTTCTTGTCCTCGAGGCTCTAGTAAAGGCTGAAAGAAAGCATGGAGTAGCCCTTGAGAATGTAGCTGAGTTCCTGAAGAACCGAATATAGCAATCAGATGCTCTCTTCAGCCAAGCTAAAGAAGAGATGGAAGAAGCCAGAAAGAAGCTAGCAGAGGCACAGCAGACTAGGCGTCTCCTGCTGTCTAAACTGTTGTCAATACAAATTTTCCTTCATTATATCTAGGTTCAAATGTTAGTCAGCATACCTGTTGTGATGTCCATGCACCTACTGATGTGGCACAAAATATAAAAAAAATCGGGTCATGTAATAACATCAATTACTTTCCAAGCAATAACAGACGAAGCATTGGACATGGTATAGTTCACAGGCAAGCCCAACATTCCAAGTTCAACTTCCACATCAAACTCATGTTCACAGATATCTGCACATTCATAGATAATGTCCACAACCATGATTCACTTCAAAGCCTAAAATTCATAACCTAACCAAATTACCATGTTGTTTAGAGACTCTCAAAATAATATAAGTGAAGCATGAGAGTTCATCAATTTCTACAAAATAAAGCCACGGCCGTTCTCTAAAAAGATATAAGTGAAGTATTAGAGCAAAAACTGCCTCGCTCAAAAGATATAAGTGAAGCACATAGAGTGTTCTAATAAATCACGATTCATGCATGTACCTCTCAAAAGGTGTGTACAGCAAGGATGACTTTGTCAAACTAAAAATCACAGACTCATATCGTACAAGACGCTCCAGGCAAAACACATATCATGTGGTGAATAAAAATATAGCCTCAAGTAATTTACCGATGGAGTGAAGACGAAAGAGGGGATGCCATCAGGGGCACCCCCAAGCTCATATGCTTGGTTGTACTTGAATATTAACTTGGGGTGCCATGGGAATCCCCAAGCTTAGGCTCTTGCCACTCCTTATTCCATAGTCTATCAAATCTTTACCCAAAACTTGAAAACTTCACAACACAAAACTCAACAGAATACTCATGAGATCTGTTAGTATAAGAAAATAAATCACCACTTTTTGGTACTGTTGTGAACTCATTCGTATACTTATGTAACTCAAATTTTTTTGAAAAATTAGGAAAACAGAGGCAATTCATATATCAATCTTGTGTAAAAAAAATCAGGATTTTATCGGGCTTCTGTAATTCTAAACAATTATGTTACTGGATGCAAACATTTCCGTTTTTTAGCAAGATCAAATCAATGATATACCAAAGTATCCCAAAGGCTTTACTTGGCTCAAACACTAACTAAAAACACCAACACACAATTACTACAGATTTAATAATGTGTATTTATCATAGAAACAGAAAATAAAAATATTGGGTTGTCTCCCAATAATCGCTTTTCTTTAATGCCATTAAGCTAGGCATTGATAATTTTAATGATGCTCACATGAAAGATAGCAATTGAAACACGAAGATAGCATCATGAAACATGTGAAAAATATATTTAAGTCTAACATACTTCCTATGCATAGGAATTTTATGAGCAAACAGGTTATGAAGGAAAGCAAAAACTAGCATTTGCAAGGACCAAGAAAGAAACAATAGCAATCTCAACATAACGAGAGGTAATTTAGTAACATGAAAATTTCAATGACCATATTTTCGTCTCTCATAATAATTATATGTAGGATCATATTCAAATTCGACAATATAGTTATCACATAACATATTCTCTACATGATCCACATGCATGCAAAGTTGACACTCTTCCAAAATAGTGGGATCATAAAATAAAGTCATAACCTCTCCAAGCCCACTTCTATCAAAAATTTCATGAGATTGATCATTCTCCAAAGTAGTGGGATCATTATTACCTAGAGTTGACACTCTTCCAAGCCCACTTTCGCAAACATATTCATCATGAGGCTTAAATAAATTTTCAAGATCAGAAGAAGAATCACCCCAATCATGATCATTGCAACAAGTAGTGGACATAGAAAAATTAGCATCCCCAAGCTTAGGGTTTTGCATATCATTAGCACAATCGATATTAATAGAATTTATAATAACACCATTGCAATCATGATTTTCATTCAAGGATCTATCGTGGATCACTTCATAAATTTCTTCTTTTAGCACTTCATCAAAATTTCCGGATTCACGAATTTCAAGCAAAACTCCATAAAGATAATTAGTGTTGTCGCAGGAAACCACGACCACCTATGGGACCAGACAGCCCCTTACTGGTTCGGCAGGGGGAGTCGCGTTGCACAAAGAGTAGATGAGCGTGAGGCAGCACGACAGAGATCACACAGACAGTTTTACCCAGGTTCGGGTCGCCGCGAGGCTTAAAACCCTACTCTTACTTTTGGTGGATTGATGGTGGAAATGTGGTGGTAGAGCATAGTACACTTATCCGGCAAGGGTTGCCTCAGGGCGGCAGCGACTACGCGTGTATGGGGGTGTGGGTTATCGAACCTTCTAACCTCGTTTATGGTTGCCAAGGGCCTCCTTTTATAGATCAAGGGGTCACCACAATGGCAAAGTAGTCATTACGCATTGATACGATAGCAAACAGTGCTATCATACCTAACTATGTGGGCTGACAGTGTGCATTTAATGCACCACTCAACGTCACATCGTTGGTTGTCCAGCAAGGCTTGCCGGGCTATCTTGCCAGCTCCACGCCTGCTTGTTTGGCACATCGTAAGACGGGTGTTATCTGTGGGTTTTTCCTGTAGGGAGAGGCTGCAATGTGGCGAATGGCTGCCACTTAATCACTCTGTGGCTTGACACCGCACTGATTGATGACGTGAGTCGTGGTAGCGAGGATGGTGAGGTGATTTAGCCTCCGCAAGTCCCAGCAGGCCCTGCCGAGATGCCTTGGTCATCTTCTTCTGGGGGTGGCCTCGTCCCGTGCCAGGCTCGGCTGCCCGTCAAAGGATGCCTTTCTCTTGACGATATCTTGCCTCTTTGGCTTGGTCTTGGTCCCTCTGATCTGCTTCTTGGTCCTTCGAATCTCTTGGTTCCTTGTACATCTTGGCTCGATCTTGTCTTGTCCGTGCATGAGTCAGGGGAAAACATATACCCCCGTATATTTTCCCCAACATAAGCCCCTGGACCTGAGCCACACATGTCGCGTGGCACGTTGGTTTAGGTCCCAAACTGTGCACGGACATGTGGCGGGAGAGGGCTGCGCGTGCTGGTTTGCCATGATGACTAGTCAATCCAACGTCCACTTTGCATAATTACTGCACGTCGTGGGGTCGTGGGATTGTTGCAGTTAAGGTGAAACATCAACTTTCTAAAGCGTCGCGTCCCTGTTTTGCTTTCCCCCCTTATTAGCAAGAAAAAATGGAGCATCACTATTCACCTATCTCCTGCCCTGCTTTCCCATCTTCTTCCTTCGCAAGCCAAGCGATAGTTCCTCCTCTCTTCCTTCCGCCACCGCCCTCCCCATAGAATCCCTCTCCCTTCTGCATCGCCACCGCCAGAATGGGGAAGAAACCCATGGAGAAGAAAAAGCAGACGACTGCAGCGAAGGAGGCTGCCACCAAGGGAAGCAGGAGAGGGGCAGAGCTAAACAAGAAGTAGAGTGAAGATGTCGTCTTCATCTCGTCAAACTTGAGTGGTCCAGTCGTTCCAGCAAGGTACGGGTATCAGAGGGGGAGGCCCGTTGAAAAAGCTCATGGAGCGCCCATAGTTTATGTGGCGGGGAAGGAGGATCTGCAAGATTCTTATCGATTCTTCTATGCTTACTTCATCTGCGGCCTTTGTCCCCCTTCTCCGAGTTCTTTGAGGCAATCATGAGTATCTATGGTTTCCACCTCCTCAATTTCATGCCAAATGCAATGGCGACTATGGCCATCTTCGCGCATTTATGCGAGAATTTTGTCGGAGTTAGGCCCAATGTGGATCTGTTCCAGCATTACTTCATCCGCGTGTGGAGAGCAAAGTTAACCGCTCCAGAATCATTAGATGGATGCCATGCATGGCGAGGAAGATATGGGATTACCTCCCTGGGTACCAGCGCGAGAGGTGGGATGAGTGGAGAGGAGATTGGTGCTAGATCCAAGATAAGGAAGCCCCCGAGTTTTGTGAAGCCTGGAAGGAATGTGTCGAGCGCGGAAAGGATTGGAGCGCCAAAGGCCTTACCGAGGATAGGCTGCGCCCAGCAATTAATAGGATCACCCGTTTGAGGACTGTCGGGTTAACCAACGAGCATGTGGGGGCAGACTTTATTCTCCGCTGCATCTCGCCATTGCAGGAAAGGGGCAGACCCGCATGGATGTATGGTGATGCTGTGGATAGGATAAGGATGCTCCCAGGGTTGGCCAACAACTTATCAGTTTATGGCCATGGCTGGTTGTGCGACCAACTGTTTGGTCGCTTCGAGTTGTTCAAGCTCCAGGCAACCGTCATCCCTCTGAACATCAATTCTGCCCGAAACCAGATATTGAAATGGATGCCGGACTGCAATGCCGAAGGGGTAGCGAGTGAGGGAGTCCTGGATTAAGGGGTCCTCGGACAGCCGGACTATATGCTTATGCCGGACTGTTGGGCTATGAAGATACAAGATTGAAGACTTCGTCCCATGTCTGGGTGGGACTCTCCTTTGTGTGGAAGGCAAGCTTGGCAATTCGGATATGTAGATTTCCTTCTCTGTAACCGACTCTGTGTAACCCTATCCCCCTCCGGTGTCTATATAAACCAGAGGGTTTAGTCCATAGGACAACAACAATCATAACCATAGGCTAGCTTCTAGGGTTTAGCCTCTATGGTCTCGTGGTAGATCAACTCTAGTAATACTCATATCATCAAGATCAATCAAGCAGGAAGTAGGGTATTACCTCCATAGAGAGGGCCCGAACTTGGGTAAACATTGTGTCCCCCGCCTCCTGTTACCATTAGCCTTAGACACATAGTTCGGGACCCCCTACCCGAGATCCGCCGGTTTTGACACCGACATTGGTGCTTTCATTGAGAGTTCCATTGTGTCGTCACCATAAGGCTTGATGGATCCTTCAATCATCTACAACGATGCGGTCCAGGGTGAGGTTTTCCTCCCCGGACAGATCTTCGTATTCGGCGGCTTCGCACTGCGGGCCAACTCGGTTGGCCATCTAGAGAAGATCGATAGCTATGCCCCTGGCCATCAGGTCAGGTTCAGAAGCCTGAATTACACTGCTGACATTCGCGGAGACTTGGTCTTCGACGGATTCAAGCCCATACAGGTGCACCCTACAGTCGCGATGAGCATGACCTAGATCTGCCATCGGACGGTGTGTAGGAGATCGCTCCTGCAACTGCCCTGGCTTTAAATCCGGAGCAGATTGTGCCATCCGAGGACGGGTGGATGTACCCCGCCACGGAGGCCACACACTCACCAGCGATAGAGCCGAACACAGACTTTGCCTCCAATGAGGTCTGTGTCATCGGACCCTCAGACTCGTCTCCAACCATAGGCTCCGAACCACGTGCATCCGTGCCCATCGAACCTGACTGGGCACCGATCATGGAGTTTAGCTCTGCGGATATCTTTCAGGGCTCACCCTTGGGCGATGTGCTAAACTCATTAAAATCTCTCTCCCTGTCAGGAGACTCTTGGCCGAACTATGTCCGGCTTGAGTGGGAAGCAGACGACGAAGAAATTCGTTACCCACCCACCACCCACTTAATAGCCACTGTTGACAACTTCACCAACATGCTTGATTTCGACTCCGAAGACATTGACGGTATGGACGACGATGCCGGAGAAGAATAGGAACCACCGCCCATAGGGCGCTGGACAGCCACCTCATCATATGATATATATGGTGGACACACCCAAAGAAAGCAATGGCGATGAGGCAACGGAGGATAATCCCCTTGAGAAGCAATCTAAGTGTCAATGTCAGCGGCGCCGCCCTAAGCCCCTCCATAGCAAAAATAGCGATACCGGCACAAGAGACAATAGCACTCCGGATGATGCCGAAGACGAAAACAATCTCGCCCAACCAAGCTTCGAGCAATCCGGACGGGAGGATGGGCAGGATAGCCCTGATGAACAGGCAATGGATGGAGACTCGGAGGATGACAATTACATGCCCCTCTCCGAAGATGAGGTGAGCCTCGGCAACAAAGGATTTATCATGCCTGAGGAGCCCATCGAGCAGGAGCGCTTCAAGCGTCGGCTTATAGCCACTGCAAAAATCCTGAAGAAAAAACAGCAGCAGCTTCAAGCTGATCAAGATCTGCTAACTGATAGATGGACTGAGGTCCTAGCAGTCGAGGAATACAGACTCAAGTGCCCAACTAAAAGTTACCCGAGGCGCAGGTTGTTACCTCAATTCGAGGATGAGGCACTAGAGCCTATACTACCAGCGCAAGATGCGGCTGACCGGCCACCTCGTGGCCGAGACAAAGTGGCGCATCAGCCCGAACAGCAGCCCGCACCCCATCGTCAAACAAATAAAAACACAAAAGCTCGGGGCTACACGCAGGACGTGCGAGACAAATTGGAAAACAAAGCAGGACAGTCAAGATCGATCTACGGATCACAGGGCGTGCCCCAACGTGTGACGATGACCGCCACGCCGGATATACTAAATACAAATCTGGCCGGGCCGAATACAATAGACCAGACTCATTTGAACTACATCATGATGTAGCCCAGCATAGAGGCGCCGCACACCCCCTATGCTTCACTGACGAAGTAATGGGGCATGAATTCCCAAAAGGGTTCAAGCCCGTGAACATCAAACCATATGATGGGACAACAGACACCGCGGTATGGATTGAAGATTTCCTTATCCACATTCACATGGCCCGCGGCAATGATCTACATGCCATTAAGTATCTCCCACTAAAGCTCCAGGGACCGGCTCGGCATTGGCAGAATAGTCTGCCGTCAAACTCCATAGGCAGTTGGGAGAACCTGGAAGACGCATTCCTTGACAACTTCCAAGGAAGTTATGTGCGACCACCGGACGCTGATGACTTAAGTCACATAACCCAACAGCCCGGAGAGTCAGCCAGGAAATTCTGGACTCAGTTCTTAACTAAAAAGAACCAAATTGTCGACTATCCAGATGCCGAAGCCCTAGCGGACTTTAAGCACAACATCCGTGACGAGTGGCTTGCCCGACACCTTGGCCAAGAGAAGCCAAAATCCATGGCAGCCCTTATGACATCATGACCCGCTTCTGTGCGAGCGAGGACAGCTGGCTAGCTCGTAGCAACATCGTCTCAAGCAAGCCTGGGACTTCTGAACCAAGAGATAAGAACGGCAATCCCAGACACAGCAAACACAACCGTGGCTACAACATCGAAGACACGACCGTCAATGCCAGATTCAGTGGTTCTACTACCGTTCAAAGGAACAAACAATTCAAAAGAAACAGTCCGGGCATGTCTAGTTTGGACCGTATACTCGACCATCCATGCCAAATTCATGGCACCCCAGGAACACTAGCCAGTCATACCAACAGAGAATGCTGGGTCTTCAAACAAGCCGGCAGATCAGGTGCCGAAAACAAGGAGAAGGGGTCACAAAACAATGACGACGACGAGGAGCCCTGGCCACCGAACACAAGAGGGCAAAAGAAGTTTCCCCCGCAAATCAAAACAGTGAACATTATAAACGCCACTCATATTCCCAAGCGGGAGCAGAGGTGCACACTTAGGGATGTCGACACAATGAGCCAGTCGCCCCAAAATATAACCTATGGTCATCCGGCCTGATCACCTTTGACCGTACGGATCGTCCGGCCAATACCAGTCAGGGCAATTCAGCCGCAATAGTCCTTGACCCAATAATTGACGGATTCCACCTCACACGAATCCTTATGGACGGAGGCAGCAGTGTGAACCTGCTGTATCAGGACACAATGCGCAAGATGGGTATCGATCCTTCAATGATCAAACCCACTAAAACCACCTTTAAAGGTGTTATATCAGGTGTGGAGGCCCGTTGTACAGGCTCCATCACTCTGGAGGTAGTCTTTGGACCACCAGATAACTACCGCAATGAAGAGTTAATCTTTGACATCGTCCCTTTTCGCAGCAGCTATCATGCATTGCTCGGACGAACCGTGTTTGATCGATTCAACATGGTGCCACATTATGCCTACCTTAAGCTCAAGATGCCCGGTCCGCGCGGTGTCATAACAGTTAATGGCAAGGCTAAACGCTCCCTCCGTGCCGAAGAGTACACCGCCGCCTTAACAGTGGAAGCACAGAGTGGCATCTTTCAATCGAACCTTGAGTCGACAGCCAAGCTTCCGGACACCATCAAAGGAGTCTGAACTACTTCACGGCAGGATAGCCCAGCTCGTCAAGAGCCCAATCAACCGCTCTGGCGGCAGGCGTAGGAAAAGCTAGGTTAAGGCCCCACAATGCGGCTCAACCGCTCCATGGCACACGAACATTTTTTTGCATTTTCTTTGCAGGTCCACTTTTGTGTAGGCCATCACCGGCGACACGGTGACCAGACCCATGAGGGGACAAACATACCAAGGAGGGAAACAGCTCGAACGCGTAAGGGAATCCTTAGATATTCCCCTTGATGACCATCCTATTACCACCCAGATTCGCACACAGCCTCCCTCCCCTGGTCTCAGCAGGTTCTGAAGTCATATTTCTTTTTTATCACATTACTTGTACTCGCACGCTTTGACTTATTATTCAATTACAACGTGTGGCTTTATATGACGCTTACTTGTCGTTCCTTTTTATTGATACTCTTTGTCAAATGCCATCCGTAAACTATAGTACGCCTTAATATGCCAGGGGCTTCGTTGTACCCATAATATGGCAATAAAGTCCGAATACCTTTGTCAGGACCCCGATCCTAAGTCACACCGATCTAGCATGTAACACATCATATCACTTTGCGGCCTCACGCACGGTATTCCCACGGGTGCCACCTTACCTAGCCCGGGACCGTTTGTGCCTTTTGGCTCACGTATATGATAGTGCCGCTAGCATCCATATGACAAAGAACCCAGGCTGACATGGCTAGTCGTGAACCCAAAGTGGCACTAACTTACAGGGACAGGCATACATGACCCAACAACGAACGTGTCGGTCATCAGCGAGTGAATCCAGGCTGTAGCACTGGGCTAGCAGGGCTCCGGTGAACCGGGCTGTAGCGGGCTAACAGGACTCCGGAATTCATCGCGTGACATTTCCCCGAGGGGACAGACATGGGAACAAAGAAGGACACATGCCGGCCAGCCTAAGTGTTCCGGAGCAGTAGCAAGCTACCATGGCTCAGTGGAAACACTAGGAGACATTTCCCGGTAAGAGAGGCTACTAAGGATAAACAACTAGATAGTCAGATCCCACACATACCAAGCATTTCAATAACATACACATAATATGCTCAATATGTGCAAATACAACATGGCATCACAACATGACTCTACAACTCAAGGTATTTTACTCAATAGGCTCCGAGGAGCGAGATATTACAAACATGGGTCTCATGACCCAGCTTTCAGAGCACACAAGTCAAGCACAAGCGAAAGCTTAACATGTCTGAGTACAGACATCTACAAATGAAAAAGGCTGAGAAGCCTGACTGTCTACCAGATCCTGCCGAGGGCTCAAGATCGTAGCTGAGGTAACAAGCTAAACATCGAAGTCCACGTGGAACTACTAGCGAGACTGAAGTCTCTCTGCAAAAACATAAATTAAGCAACGTGAGTACAAATGTACCCAGCAAGACTTACATTAGAACTAACTACATATGCATCATTATCAACAAAGGGGATGGTGGGGTTTAACTGCAGCAAGCCAGCTTTGACTCGGTGGCTATCCTGAACTACGACTGCAAGTAACTCTTTTGAGGTGGCACACACGAGTCCACATATCCACCATATCAATACACCACTATGGATCCGCTTCCGTCTCCCTACAAGAACGCCATCCATAGCACTCACGCTTATCTTGCGTATTTTAGAGTATCCACTTTCACTTGTCTATGAACTGTACAGGCAACCCAGAAGTCCTTTACCGCGGACACGGATATTCGAATAGATCATATTAACCCTGCAGGGGTGTACTTCTTCACACACGCTCTCACCACTTACCACCGTTTACACGACATGTACTCGGCAACCTTCAAGCAGAAGCCCAGTGAGGGTGTCGGCCACGACCTAACTAACCACACAAGTCTCTCGTCCAGGTTTATCGCCTATTCGGGTTCCATCCGCAAGGAGATCAGGCCGGGGTGTCGCTCACGGCCCCAAACGATGTGTGCAGGGTTCCCAAGCCCACCATCCGGGTGCTACTTGGTACACCGGGCCACTGTGCCTAGTCTGTCCCAAGCCCACCTGTATCGGGTGCCACTTGGTAGACTACTAACACTACCTACAAACACCAGAAACTAGTTGCAACTCCTGGACAGAGATCAAGTTGATTAATAAGTCGAGAGGGGCACTTAAGCATTCCAATGCGTGGTAGTAACTAGTCATGGATCACAAACACAGAACTCAGTTCCTGAGGACGGCTGCAATGAGACAACCCACCATGTACTCCTACATGGCCTCTCACCGCTACCTTTACCAAATCGTGTTCACACACTTAGCTCTCAACAGTAGGACATGTTCACACACCTCTGATTCATCCCCGATGAATCAGACCTGATTCAACTCTAAGTAGTAGCAGGCATGACAAACAAGCATGAATGAGTAGGCACAACAGGGCCCAAATAACTCCTACTCATGCTAGTGGGTTTCATCTATTTACTGTGGCAATGACAGGTCATGCAAAGGATAAAGGGGTTCAGCTACCGCAGCAAGTAACAGATGAATCGTTGTTGTCCTAATGCAGTAAAAGAGAGCAGGAGCGAGAGAGTGGGATTTTATCGGAATGAACAAGGGGGTTTTGCTTGCCTGGCACTTCTGAAGATAGCATTGAGTCTTCATCAGTGTCAACGATCACAACGTCGGAACATCATCTACCGAGAGGGGACAAATACCGGCAAACAAGGAAGAACACAATCAATGCAATGCAACAATATGATGCATGAATGTGACATGGCAATATGCTGTGGTTTGAGCTAATGCAACTAGCAGCAAGTTTAAATGAAGTTGGTTTGAATCAACGATTCAAATTCAAACTCCATATGTGATTATTTAAATGCCATCTAATTGAATTGTCCTAAACAGTAGTCATAAGTTGTTCTAACATGCATGAAAATGGTACAGATGGATAGATTGAATTTTTCTGATCATTTTTCGTATATAAATTATTTGATTTGGAGCTACGGTTGAATTTCTATGAATTTTAGAAGTTTTGGGCATTTTCTGGAATTTCCTGTAAAAGAATAAAACCAGAAAATGAATTATAGCGTCAGCAGTACGTCACTGTGACATCAGCTGGTCAAAGGCGCCAGCCCAGGTCAAACCTGACGGCTGGGACCCACGGGTCAGTGTAACAGGGCTGGTTGGGTGGATGACAGGTGGGACCAGGTCAACGCTGACTTGGTCAAAGTCAAAGATGACACGTGGGGTCCGCGGGATTAGCACTAACCTAAACAAGAATTAAACTAACATAAGCAGGCACGGGGGCCCACATGGCAGTGGCTCTGGGGGGGGGGGTTAGCGGGGTCATTAGTGCTAACTAAACCGGGATTAGGCCGACGGCTCGTCGCCGGCGAGGTCAGTGGCGGCGGAGCGCGTCGGGTTTCACCCACAGGCGACCATTTGGACGGCGGTTTGGTGCTACGCGTAGCTGGGGGTCGCGCGCATCTGGTAGTGCAAGTGGGAGAAGCTGGGGTGGTCTGAGTCGACGGCGGCGAGCACGAATGCGGCGGCCGGAGTTCGGGGTTGGTGCGGGTTAGCGCTAGGAAGCACGGGAGGGGGAAGCTACTAGTGGATACGGACTCCTGGGGCAGCTAGGAGCATGATGCGGTGCAAGGTCATGGCTGGGTCGAGCTCAGGCCATGGCGGCGACATCGCCGGCGAAGCCGAGCTCTCGATCTCGATGGGAACGGCGGCTAGAGGGAAATAGAGCACGGGGAGAGAGGGGTTCAGCAGAGGAGCTCACGGCGAGGTCGATGAGTAGCTCAGCGTGCTCGGGGGAGGCCGGACGGCGTCGGAGCATCTCTGGCGATCTTGGAGCCGAAGGTTGAAGACGACGGCGTCGATGTCACTGCAGGGCTCCCGGCTTCGCTTGGCGCGGTGAGGAGGAAGAGGGGGTCGTGGCGAAGCTTTTGGGCACGTCGGAGAAGAAAGGGGAAGGCGATGGCGGCGGTAGCAGCAAGCAGCGGCGACGAGCTCCGCTCGGTGGGAGAGAGAGGGAGCCAGAGGAGGGGATGGGGACGAGAGAGTGAACGAGGGGGTTCCAGGGGGGTGCGTGGCGTCGTCTAGGAGCACCGGGGAGGAGCCAGGCAGGCAGGGAGGGAGGAGGTGGCCGGGGCGCGTGGCCGCGCGCGCTGGGCGCGTGCCCGTCCTCCTGGCAGGGAGGAAGACAACAGGGGAGGGGCCAGGTGGGTTGGGCCGCACAGGTGGGCTGCCAGCTGGGCCGGTTGGTGGCGCCAGGTAAGTTATTCTCTCTCTCTCTCTTATTTTTGTTTTCTATTTTCTGTAATCTTTGCGGCTTTATTAAAAATATCTAGGCACTTTCAAAAATCACCAAACTGTGCATGCCCAATGTATAGAATATATCCAACATGGAACATTTCAGTTTAGGAGTATTTGGACATTTAAAATATTTTATAGAATTTAAATGTCCAAATTCAAATACTTATGATTTAATTCAGTGACCTTAGGATGACCTAGAAAATTGTGCAGCATTTTTGTCAGAGGTTTAAGACCAAGGCAAAGATGATGAACATTTTAGAAGGGCATTTCAGGTTCATTGAAAATATTTTTAGTAAACCCTAATTGGATTCAGAGGGTTCTGGGGGTTCTGTCTTCCCCATTTCAAATTTCATAAAATTTAAACATGATGCATGGAGGCTAAAGCAAAAACAAGCAAGGCCTGAACTGGGGATGTGACAACTCACCCCCACTAAACAAGAATCTCGACCCGAGATTCAAGCGTAGGGTAAGACGAAGGGGAAACACAAACTAGTATAATCTTCACGATCCAGGGTGCACTTCATAAGAGTGTTGATTTGATCCTCATCTTTGTCTCGACGTCTTGCTTTGAGAACTCCATCCAATATGACAACAAGAAGAAAGAAAAATTCTAGAAGAATCGATCTTCTCGAAGATCGAGCAAATCACGGAATGAGGCATAGAACCATCTCTCGGGTTGGGACACGAAGCACACATCTGAAGAAATGGAGTGAGACAGCTGACAAGGGTTCACTAGGTTGACAACAATACCACACTTGAGGGGGGTGGTGAATGGTTTCAAGGTAGCGATGAACTAATTGCCATGATTCCATAACGGGGCACCTTAGAGAAGGTGACTCGTAGAATTATTCCCTTAAGTGGCAAAAAGAATTACTTTTGATTCATAGATCATAGAAACTCTCTATACCAGCCGAAGGCAAATTACAATCGATCGTTTGAATGAATTCGAAAGAATGGCATACTCAGTTTGGAAAGGAAACTAGAGTTATAAGACAACTCGACAAACGGAAGGCACATCCCAATTGATACCAAGGATATAACCTAGTGTCTGATCATGCCCTCGAGAACTTGAGCATTTCCATATTCATCAAGGTTTTACCAATATCCGTGTCAAAGATCCTGGCAACACAATGTACTACCATGATGAATGCCGGTGGAAGAGATGCAGATGCAAAGGAAGATAACACCGTCTCAGATTTCACCTTGGCGGGGCCAAGGAAACAAAATCTGGATGATCGACCGAGAGACATTTAGCACTCCGCTTCTAATGTTCTCCTTGATGTGCTAGCATACCCATTTATTGAAATGGTTTGATATCTAGAACATCAAGTAAAAGGTCGGACTTCGGGAACACAAAAATCATAAGGCACAACTAGGGAGTAAATCCTACGAAGTCCTTATGGGAAGGTGGCCAACTTCTTCAATCAAGATACTACAATAATAGGTCTTTTGGCTGGGTGGTGCTGGCCACGACATCTACTTTACCAGTTATCGAGGGACCAATATTATAGTTCTTGGGAAATGTTCCAACCATCATATCTGCCTGAGATTCAGATCTGGTTGGTGTCAGGATATTCCAGACTCATCGAGTCTAGGAAGAAAAATGAAACTTTGCAACACAATTCGACGAGATGACGTTGCGAGATTCTCGGGAAATGAACTACAATAGCAAGCTCCAAAACATGAGCTGGTTCTGCTACATACATGTGAACACATTGTCCCAGACAAGCATGACCATGTAGTAGTCTTATAATAAAACACTACCGAGTTCAGGTTGGGAACCATCATCGAGGATGTCGAAGTCTTGTGCATGACCTAGGATTAGCACATCAACTCCTTTTCCTTGAACAAATCAATCAGTGGCTTGGTGTGCTACGGAATACATATGGAGTGGAGGTAATTAATCTACCAAACCACAGTATACTTTGCACATGCATGACTGACTTGGGATGATTCCTGAGGAAACAAAACAAACCTTTCTCAAACCCACGGCGGCAACTTGCACCAAATGCACATGAATTAGAGGAAGTCACTTCTTTCATCCGAGCATATGCTTCATGAGCGGGACATGAAGATAATGCTTTTTAGAAGTTTCCAACACTAGCTAGATGTTCAACATGAATCATGGAGATGATGAAAAATGTTGTCAATGGGCTCAACAACAATTCATCAAGATTTCCATATAGATGGAATTCCATAACTATGTGAACAAGGTAATAGCATTGGTCAAACCCAAAAGATATAATGATGTATGCTCGATGAATCAACCACGAGTAAGACAACATTACGAATATCGTTGGTTCTGATTTGATTTGAGGATAGCCCACACTCAAATCAAAGTTTGACAAGACAACAGATCCAACAACTGATCACGAGGACCAATCGATGAGAATATCATCTTTATTCAACACACACACACACACAAGGATATCCCTTTGGAATGAACTGAGTCGGACAAGCTTTTATCTTCCAACTCTCCAAGTTGTTGTTTAGCTTATCCAACTAGCTCAGGGTATCCAAAACAGATTCTTGGAGAAGGGGTGGTTACAAGGAACCAACTTGATCACAAACTCAACATAGCGGTCAGGTAACAACCTGGTGATACTTCCGAGAAGATAATCGGAAAATCACGAACCACCGATATGCTATTATGTTCGAGAACAATCTTGCTTTTCAGGGCAAGACGAGATGATTAAATAAGCAAGGGATTGGCATAGCCCTAACTCATTGATCGAAAGGTGCACCGAAAATAAGGACTAGGTAGCACAATCTATCTTAGAATGATGATTCAAGAACCAACACGCTAAGAATGAAATTATTGTCCTTTAACTACCAAGCAACAAGGTTGCTAGGAGTATTGATTTCACACATCATGATTCACTTGTCGACATTCCGACTGCAACAACACGGGAGCCGAGAAATGACTAATGAGGGCGAGAAGTATCACTGTATGAAGAATTCATAAGAGGGTGTGTAATTCCCATGATATTCTTGATATAAAGATGCACTCCAAGGTGGAACAGAACAAAAACTAGATTAGTATTTTGATCTGCGGAGTATGACTACTTTGACCCAATCCTAGATATGGATGAGGTACTAGAGTTCATTTCTCCTAGTCATTCTGGGATAGAATGGCTTGACGGAACACAAGAGTAATAGGCATTGATATGCATAATCACTGCTGACTATCAATTTGTAGACAAGGGCCAGAAAACAACTAAAGAGGGACAACTCAAAAGAACATATGATTTTCTGAGTTGTGGATGCATAGATTAGCATGTCGAACAAGTTCAACATGTTTCTTCCGGATAACCCATGCAGAAAGGTAGAACTGGTAGAGTCACAACATGGAATCGAGAACTCATCAAGAGCACTCTGGTTGTGATCTTTTGGTTCAAAAGAACTTCTGCCATAGGCAGTTCATGGTATTTGGAAGAAGGAAATACCACAGACCTCGAGGACTATCACAAAGGTTACTAATAACCTAAGGGAGCTAGCAATTACTATTAACATGAAGTAAGTAGGGTGAATCTCGGGTTCAAAACCCAGGAATAGAATGCCTACTAAATAAATGGCATCACGGGATGCTTTCAAGAATGACGGTCAGAATCATCAAACTGGGAACACAGAGCATGGCTGGATTACTAGATGATACTCTAGACACCTAGGGTCATAATAATAACTCCAGCATATATGTCGAGGTAATAGAGTACCTCAACCCACTGGGTAGTGTGGTTAATCTGGCCCAAAGAAACATCGGGAAGGGAAAGGGATTTTGCAAATGCTTCAGACTATTTAGAAACCTGGGATGACTCGGACAGCATAACGGCTGTAAATGCTCGAAAGATTGGAGACATGCTACAAAAATGGTGGCATAGCCACTCAAAAGCACAATATCAAGGTTTCGAGATCAACAGTTAACATACGGAAGTAGTAGGAACTGAACCAAGGCTTAAGTCCAACAATTCTATAAGTCTATAGATTAGTAACATGTGATCCTGATAGAAAGAAGAGAAAGCCTAGTTTCTTAACCCCGTAGGAAAGATAAGATGACTCAGATCAGAAGGCATAAGGTATAAGGAGTAAAAAGAGCCTTACGTTCCATCCCACAATCAATTCCCTTATATAACTAAAGAATTTCTAGACTCAACTTCGACCAGTTTGGCTTGGTAATCCTACAGGCAGTCAAGCTCTGATACCAAAGCTGTCAGGACCCCGATCCTAAGTCACACCGATCTAGCATGTAACACATCATATCACTTTGCGGCCTCACGCACGGTATTCCCACGGGTGCCACCTTACCTGGCCCGGGACCGTTTGCGCCTTTTAGCTCACGTATATGATAGTGCCGCTAGCATCCATATGACAAAGAACCCAGGCTGACATGGCTAGTCGTGAACCCAAAGTGGCACTAACTTACAGGGATAGGCATACATGACCCAACAACGAACGTGTCGGTCATCAGCGAGTGAATCCAGGCTGTAGCACTGGGCTAGCAGGGCTCCGGTGAACCGGGCTGTAGCGGGCTAACAGGACTCCGGAATTCATCGCGTGACATTTCCCCGAGGGGACAGACATGGGAACAAAGAAGGACACATGCCGGCCAACCTAAGTGTTCCGGAGCAGTAGCAAGCTACCATGGCTCAGTGGAAACACTAGGAGACATTTCCCGGTAAGAGATGCTACTAAGGATAAACAACTAGATAGTCAGATCCCACACATACCAAGCATTTCAATAACATACACACAATATGCTCGATATGTGCAAATACAACATGGCATCACAACATGACTCTACAACTGAAGGTATCTTATTCAATAGGCTCCGAGGAGCGAGATATTACAAACATGGGTCTCATGACCCAGCTTTCAGAACACACAAGTCAAACACAAGCGGAAGCTTAACATGTCTGAGTACAGACATCTACAAATGAAAAAGGCTGAGAAGCCTGACTGTCTACCAGATCCTGCCGAGGGCTCAAGATCGTAGCTGAGGTAACAAGCTAAACATCGAAGTCCACGTGGGACTACTAGCGAGACTGAAGTCTCTCTGCAAAAACATAAATTAAGCAACGTGAGTACAAATGTACCCAGCAAGACTTACATCAGAACTAACTACATATGCATCATTATCAACAAAGGGGATGGTGGGGTTTAACTGCAGCAAGCCAGCTTTGACTCAGTGGCTATCCTGAACTATGACTACAATTAACTCTTTTGAGGTGGCGCACACGAGTCCACATATTCACCATATCAATACACCACAATGGATCCACTTCCGTCTCCCTACGAGAACGCCATCCATATGTCAGGCCCCGACTCAATGCCACATCGATCTAGCATGTAACACCTCATATCACTTTGCGGCCTCACGCACGGTATCCCCACGGGTGTCGCCTTACCTTTGCCCGGGACCGTTTGCGCCTTTTGGCACACGTATATGACAGTGTCGCTAGCATCCATATGATAAGGAGCCCGGGCTGACATGGCTAGTCGTAAACCCAAAGTGGCACTAACTTACAGGGACAGGCATCCATGACCCAGCATCGAACGTGTCGGTCATCAGCGAGTGAATCCAGGCTGTAGCACTGGGCTAACAGGACTCCGGTGAACCGGGCTGTAGCGGGCTAACAGGACTCCGGTATTCATCGCGTGACATTTCCCCGAAGGGACAGACACAGGATCGAAGAAGGACACATGCCGGCCAGCCTAAGTGTTCTGGAGCAGTAGCAAGCTACCAGGGCTTAGTGGAAGCACTAGGAGACATTTCCCGGTAAGAGAGACTACTAAGGATAAACAACTAGATAGTCAGATCCCACACATAGCAATACACATTACATGTACGCATAACATGCAAGTATGTGATGTACAACATGGCATCACAGCATAACTCAACAACTCATATAGATAAAGGCTCAGAAGAGCCATCATAGCATTTATTACAAACAGGGGTCGCATGACCCAACATTCAGAGCAATCAAGCAACAGGCGGAAGCATTACATGTCTGAGTACATACATCTATAAATGAAAAAGGCTGAAAGCTTGACTATCTACAACGTCCGATCAAGATCGTAGCTGAGGTACAAGCTACTTGTCGAAGTCCATGAGAACACTAGTAAGACCGAAGTCTCCGCTACAAAAACATAAATAAAGCAACATGAGTACAAAGGTACTCAGCAAGACTTACGTCAGATCCTATCATACATGCATGTGTATCAACAAGGTAATGTGGGGTTTAGTTGCAGCAAGCCAGCTTTGACTCAGTGGCTACCCTGTTCTACGACTACCAGAACTTCTTGAAGTGATATGGCGCACACGAGTCCACTGATCACCACACAATACACTACTATGGATTCATCCCCGTCTCCCTACGAGAAGGCCATCCATAGCACTCACACTTGTCTTGAGCATTTTATAGTATCCACTTCAAGTTGTCTATGTACCATGTAAGCATCCAAGAAGTCCATATCCGCGGACCCGGCTATTCGAATAGATCATGTTAACCCTGCAGGGGTGTACTTCTTCACACACGCTCTCGCCACTTACCGCCATGTACACGTCATGTATCTCGGCAACCTTCAAGCGGAAGCCTGGCGAGGGTGTCGGCCACGACCTGACTAACCACACAAGACTCTAATCCAGGTTTATCGCCTATTCGGGTTCCATCCGCAAGGAGATCCAGCCGGGGTGTCGCTCACGGCCCCAAACGATGTGAGCAGGGTTCCCAAGCCCACCATCTGGGTGCCACTTGGTACACCGTGCCACCTGTGCCTAGTCTGTCCCAAGCCCACCCTGCCGGGTGCCACTTGGTAGAAAAATAGCACTACCTACAAACACCAGAAACTAGTTGCGACTCCTGGACAGAGACCAAGTTGGTTAATAGGTCGAGAGAGTTAATTAAGGATCCCAATGTGTGGTAGTATCGAGTCATTGGACAACATACATAGAACTCAGTGCTTAAGGACGGTTCCAGTGAGACAACCCACCATGTACTCCTACATGGCCTCTCACCGCTACCTTTACCAAATCGTGTTCACACACTTCACTCTCAGCATCAGAACATATCGTAACACTCCAATTCATTCCCAATGAACCAGACTTGACACAACTCTAAGCAATAGCAGGCATAGCATGGTAGGAAGAGAACAGTGGCTTCAATCAACTCCTACACATGCTATTGGGTTTCAACTATTTACTGTGGCAATGACAGGTCATGCAGAGGAATGGGTTCAACTACCGCAGCACAAAGTAGCAGATGAATCGTTGTTGTCCTAATGCAATAACTAAGAGCAGGAGAGAGAGAGTAGGGTTTTATCGAAATGAACAAGGGGGTTTGCTTGTCTGGTAGATCAACAAGGGAGGCACTGCTTCATAGACAGGTACTCTGGAACAAACTCCGGAGCAGGACCTATCGAGAAGGAACAGTGTCGGCAATCAATACACAAGCATATGCAACAATATGATGCATGAACATGGCATGAAGATGTGATTTTGTTTGAGCTAATGCAACTAGTAATCATTTGGTTTGAAATCCATTTGAACCCAAAAGCTCAAATGCACTTCCAAAGTAGGCTCTTATATATGCCATAATGTGTTTTCCCATATACAGCATGTATAAGTTGGTTTGTCATGCATGAAACTAGTACAGATGGAAAGCTTGCATTTTTCTGATAATTTTTCATATATAAATTATTTCAATCTGAGCTACGGTTGAATTTCTATGGATTTTTGAAGTTTAAATCAATTTCTGGAATTTCCTGAATTATTTTAATTCCAGAAAATAT
Source organism: Triticum aestivum (assembly GCF_018294505.1). Lineage (NCBI taxonomy): Eukaryota > Viridiplantae > Streptophyta > Magnoliopsida > Poales > Poaceae > Triticum > Triticum aestivum. The sequence continues at coordinate 462,279,237 of NC_057804.1, forward strand.
ATATTGCGCCAGCATGACGTCAGCACGACGTCAGCAAGTCAACTCGGCTGACTGGGTCAAACCTGACGTGTGGGGTCCACACGTCAGTGTCATAGTTAGTTAACAGGGGGTTATTTGCTTAATTAAAGGATTAGGGGGGGTCGGGGCCCACTGGTCAGTGAGACAACTAATTAACTGAGTTAATTAGCGCTAACTAAACTAATACCTAAACTAAACAGGGGCATGGCCCACGCGTCAGTGACCCTGGGGGGGTCAAACCCCAGGTCAAACAAGTCAAACCCGCCGGCGGTTAGTCGCCGGCGAGGTCCGCGGCGTACTTGTGCCCCGGGTTTCCTCTGTGGTGCTCCAAATGGCGCGCGGCTAGGCGCGTTGGAGAGCCAGCTCGATGGCGCGTCGGGCGGTGGCCGTGGCTCGGCCTGGGGTGGCCGGAGTCGACGGCCGCGAGCTCGGCTGCGGCTGCCGGAGTTCGGTCGTGCACGAGAGCGCGTTTGGAGCGCGAAAACGGGAGAAGCAAAGCACTAGGGATGTTCTACGTGGCCCTACGAGCTTGTTGGACTCGCCGGGGTGACCAAATGGTCACCGGAGCTGCGTCGACGGCGAGCTTGGCGGCGGCGAAGGTTCGGCCATGGTAGGAACGACAGCCAGAGGGTGAGCGCGACCAGGGAAGAGAGGGGAGAAGAAGAAGGGCTCACAGAGGACTTGCAGGCTGCTCGTTGTGGCCGGGGACGCGCTGGTGACGACGAGGCAGCGATGGCGATCTGCAGCGGCCGGAGGTGAAGACGATGGCGATGGCGGCGTTCCAAGGCGTCCGGCGCCGTGCGTCTCGTTGAGGAGGCGTAGCCCATAGTGGTGGAGCGCGTGGACACGACGGAGGGACGAGGGGGAGGCGGTGGCTGCGGCAACGGCGAATGGCGGCGATGACAGCGTTCGGTGCGTGTGAGAGAGGGTGACAGAGGAGAGGACAAGGGCGAGGGAGTGTGCGAGAGAGGTCGGGGTAGCTGCGTGGCGTCTCCGGGGCATCCAGACGAGGAGGGGAGAGGGCTGGCAGGCAGAGAGGGAGGTGGCGTGGCGCGGCGGAGCGCGCGCGCGTCGGGCATGCGCCCGTCCTCCTGTCGGGGAGGAAGACGACAGAGGAGGGGGCCAGGTGGGCTGGGCTGGCCATCTGGGCCGGCCAGGGCGCACAGTGCTGGGCCAGCACAGGAGCTAAGCGCCAGGTAAGTATCCCTTTTTATTTCTTTTCTATTTTTCTGACATATGTTTTGATTTAATTAAAATACTAAATCATTTTGTTACCTTATGCCAATTTTTGCAGGAGCTAACTATATTATTCCAGAGCTCCTTAATAAATGGCATAGTTTTTGGACCATATTTTATATATATAACAATATATATCCAAGGAAAATAATTATCGGATTAATCCAAATGGCCAAAATTAAATATCCATGAGCTCCTAAAATATTTGTTTGAATTTTACCTCTGACCAATATTTTCAGAGGGCAACATGAACATTTTCTTCGACCTTTTTGGAACAATTTTTATTTGGGTCATTTTCAGAGATGATTCTGAGGGTTCCACCAATCCTCATTTCAAATTTAAATGGAATATAAACATGATGCACAAATGACTAGCTAGTCTAGGTCATACCAGACTAGGGATGTGACAACTCGCCCCCACTTGAAAGAATCTCGTCCCGGGATTCAGGGGTCGACGGAAAGAAAGCGGGGTACTCCAATCGAAGACGATCTTCTCGCTCCCAAGTAGCTTCTCTCTCGGAATGATGAGACCACTGAACTTTGAGAAACTTGATGTTCTGACGTCGGGTAACACGCTCTGCTTGATCAAGAATGCGAACCGAGTACTCTCGGTATGTGAGGTTATCTTGGAGATCAAGCGTTTCGTGGTCCACTCCACGGATAGGATCCGAGAAGCAACGCCTGAGTTGAGAGACGTGGAAGACATCATGAACTCGAGAAAGATGTGGGGGTAGTTCCAACTGGTAGGCAACCTCTCCTCGTTTAGCGAGAATGCGAAAGGGACCAATGTAACGAGGAGCCAACTTGCCCTTTATACCGAAACGATGGGTACCCTTCAAAGGAGTAACCCGAAGGTAAGCCTTGTCGCCAATTCCATAAGCCACTTCCTTATGACGACGGTCATACTGGCTCTTTTGACGAGATTGGGCTGTTTTCAAATTCTCACGAATGATGCGAACTTGCTCTTCTGCCTCCTGGATCATGTCCGGTCCAAAGAATTGTCTTTCACCGATTTCTGACCAGTTCAAAGGTGTTCGACATCTTCGTCCATAGAGAACTTCAAAAGGAGCTTTCTTGAGACTGGATTGATAGCTATTGTTATAAGCAAACTCGGCGAAAGGAAGACATTTCTCCCAATCCATACCGAATGAGATAACGCAAGCTCTGAGCATGTCTTCGAGAATTTGATTGACCCGTTCCACCTGACCACTCGACTGAGGGTGGAAAGCGGTACTAAAGGAAAGATGGGTTCCCATGGCAGTTTGGAAACTCTCCCAGAAATGAGAAGTGAAAAGACTGCCACGGTCTGAATTGATCTCTAGTGGAACACCATGAAGTGATACTATTCGAGAAATATATAAGTCAGCGAGCTGACTAGCAGTGATACTCTCTCGAACAGGTAGGAAGTGAGCCACTTTGGAAAGACGATCAATGACTACGAAGATAGCATTATTCCCTCTCTTGGTCCTGGGAAAGCCGGTGATGAAGTCCATACCAACTTTATCCCATTTCCATTCAGGAATAGCTAAAGGCTGAAGGGTGCCAGCAGGTCTTTGATGCTCTGCCTTAACGCGACGATAAACGTCACATTTAGCATTGAACTCAGCGATTTCTCTCTTCATTCTAGTCCACCAGAACCTCTGGCGTAGGTCCTGATACATCTTAGTGCTACCGGGATGAATCGTGAGAGGAGATTCATGCGCCTCCTTGAGAATCAATTGTCGAAGATGTTGCTTCTTGGGGACCACCAGGCGGTTCCCAAAGAAAACAACATCACGATCATCCATAGAGAAACTACCAGCAACTCCCTTCTTAACGTTATCCTTGATACGAGAAATACCCGTATCATATTGCTGGCTAGTTATGATCTGATCCTCAAGAGTAGGTTTCGCCACCAAGGTAGAAAGGAATCTATGAGGAGCAATGTGAAGGTTAAGCTTACAGAATTCCTCATGGAGAAGGGGTTGGCCTTGCTGCAGCATGAGATTGTTGCAATAGGATTTACGGCTTAGAGCATCAGCCATGACATTGGCTTTGCCTGGGGTGTAGGTAATCCCTAGATCATAATCTGTGATTAACTCCAACCAACATCTTTGCCCAAGGTTCAGATCCGGTTGGGTGAAGATATACTTGAGACTCTGGTGATCAGTGTAGATCTCGCAACGTTTACCAAGGAGGTAATGTCGCCAGGTCTTGAGTGCATAGACTACGGCTGCAAGCTCTAGATCATGTGTAGGATAATTATCCTCATGTGGATGCAACTGTCGAGATGCATAGGCAATCACATGACGATCCTGCATAAGAATGCAACCTAGTCCCTGTCGTGAGGCATCGCAGTAGATAACAAAGTCCTTCGTGAAATCCGGTGGCACAAGTATGGGAGCAGAAGTCAGGCGTCTTTTCAGTTCCTGAAAACTGTACTCACACTGTGGGGACCACTCAAACTTTTTATCTTTCTTGAGAAGTTCCGTGAGGGGTTTGGCTACTTTGGAGAAATTTTTAACAAAGCGGTGACAATAGGTGGCTAGACCAAGGAAACTCCTAACTTGTTTAACGGTCTCAGGTGGAGTCCAATCGAGAACGGCCTTGACTCTCTCGGGATTGACAGCAATGCCCTTACCTGAAATTACGTGGCCTAGGTAGGTCACTTCTGGCAACCAAAATTCACACTTGGAGAACTTGGCATAAAGGCGGTGCTCTCTGAGTTTTTCTAACACAAGTCTAAGATGTTCGACATGCTCTTCCTCGTTCTTCGAGTAAATAAGAATATCATCGAGGTAAACCACGACGAACTTATCTAAGTACTCCATGAAGATCGAGTTCATCAAGCGGGAGAATGTGGCTGGGGCGTTGGTTAGGCCAAAGGACATGACGGTGTACTCGTACTGGCCATAACGAGTGACAAAAGCTGTCTTGGGAATGTCCCCATTTCTGATCTTAATTTGGTGGTATCCTAACCTCAAATCCATCTTGGAGAAGACTGAGGATCCAGCGAGCTGATCATACAGGTCGTTGATCCTGGGGAGCGGATACTTGTTCTTTATCGTGACCAAATTAACGGGACGATAATCTACAACCATCCGGTCTGTACCATCCTTCTTCTTAACAAAGAGGACGGGGCAAGCCCAAGGAGAAGAACTAGGACGGATGAAACCTTTTTGCAAGGACTCGTCAAGTTGTTTCTTAAGCTTGGCTAGTTCTAAGGGTGCCATCTTGTAAGGTCTCCTAGAGATTGGAGCTGTTCCTGGGATAAGATCTATGACGAACTCTACATCTCTGTCAGGTGGAACACCTGGCAGTTCCTCTGGAAAGACATCCGGAAAGTCACGGACTACCGGGATATCTTCAAGGTCTGGAAGAGGGCTGGCATTAAGAGAATAGAGCTGACGCTTTGCAACTCTAGTGGAGAGAGTGACTATCTTGCCAGATGGGTGTGTAAGCTGAACAGATCTAGTGTAACAATCAATCTTGGCATGATGAGCTGTCATCCAGTCCATACCCAAGATGATGTTAATATCTGAGGACTTGAGGGCTACAAGTGATGCAAGGAATACAAGTCTGTCAACAAGGATTTCGTTACCATGGCTTACACTAGAGGTTTGCCATTTGGATCCAGGAGTTTGGATGACTAGCGGAGTTGGCATATCACAAAATGACAGGTTGTGCAAGTTAGCATAGCTTTCAGAAATGAAGGAGTGAGATGCTCCAGTATCGAATAGAACCGATGTTGGATGACAGTTGACAAGGAGTGTACCAAGAACGACATCTGGATCATCATGAGCGTCTTTAGCGGAGACGTGATGCACACGTCCATGTTTAGTGTGAACTGGCTTGGCTTTGATCGTCTTACTCGGCGGCTTAACACAACCAACAGTCTTCTCGGGCTGGGGTGGAGCATAACTAGTCTGAGAGCAGTCACGTGCATAGTGTCCTGGCTTCCCGCATGTGAAGCAAGTCCCTGAGGTTAGACGTGGACCCGCACTGACAAGCGGTCTACCAGTAGGCCTGGGTGGAACATATGACTGAGCTGGAGGAGGCACCACATGGGATGGCCTCGGTGCATAACCGGAAGGAAGAGCGGAGTTTGGAACCCAAATCCGGCGCTTCTAGGAACTAGAGCCAGAGGAAGATCCCAAATCACGGGTGTGCTTACGAGACTCCTCGTAAGTGAGCTGAGCTGTCTCTGCATTAATGGCCTTGTTCACAAGGGCTGGGAATGTATCACAATGATGCAGGTGGAGATCACGACGCAACTTTGGATTGAGACCCTTCCGGAACCTAGCCTGCTTCTTGGCGTCCGTGGACACTTCTTCTGTGGCATAACGGGCGAGGTTCTCAAACTCTCTACTATAAGCATCAACAGCCATCTTACTCTGGGTGAAACTACAGAACTCTTCTCTCTTGCGATCGATGAGGGCTTCAGGAATGTGATGCTCGCGAAAAGCCTCAGTGAAATCTCTCCAGGTAGGATTCTGGCCAGCTGGAAGCATAGCCTCATAGTTCTGCCACCAAAGACTAGCAGGACCTTCCAGGTGGTATGTGGCATAAGTGACCTTGTCATCTTCATCTACGCTCGCGGAACGCAGCTTATGAGTGATGCTACGGAGCCAGTCATCTGCATCGAGTGGCTCGATGGAATGATGAAAGGTAGGTGGGTGCAAGCGAATGAAGTCATGAATGGTCGCAGACTTATTGGACTGATGTGCGGTGTTCTCCTCGATACGTGCCAACAAACGGTTAGACTCACGCTTGTTCCTCTCCATTTCTAGCATGAACTCTGTCAACGAAGGCGGGTCGGGAGGATCCTCATTCCTACCATCTCCATGGTTCTGGCTACGAACAAAAGAACTTGATGACATCCTGAGAAACGAAACCAAGGACGGAGTCAGCATCAACTATAGACTGTAGAATGTAGGACAAGGAATTAGTATCTCTCGAACTCCTAGGGAAATTCCGGCAGCATAACGGCAGTAAAATGCTCAGAATGAGACATCCTACTAAAAATGGGGTGGTAACATACTCATCAGCATTACTCAAGGTTCTGAGATCATACTAAACAGACTACACCGAAAATACTCAAAACTGGGGTATCTCTGATCAACCAATCCTAAGGGACTACGGAGTAGTAACATGTGATACTGATAGACGGAAGAGAATGCCTAGTTCCTTAACCCCGTAGAAAAGATAGGATGACTCAGATCAGAAGGCCATGAGGTATAAGAAGTAAAAAGAGCCTTACATTCCAACCCACAATCAATTCCCTTACATAACTAAAGAATTTCTAGACTCAACTTCGACCAGTTTGGCTTGGTAATCCTACAGGCAGTCAGGCTCTGATACCAAATGCTGTCAGGACCCCGACTCAATGCCACATCGATCTAGCATGTAACACCTCATATCACTTTGCGGCCTCACGCACGGTATCCCCACGGGTGTCGCCTTACCTTTGCCCGGGACCGTTTGCGCCTTTTGGCACACGTATATGACAGTGTCGCTAGCATCCATATGATAAGGAGCCCGGGCTGACATGGCTAGTCGTAAACCCAAAGTGGCACTAACTTACAGGGACAGGCATCCATGACCCAGCATCGAACGTGTCGGTCATCAGCGAGTGAATCCAGGCTGTAGCATTGGGCTAACAGGACTCCGGTGAACCGGGCTGTAGCGGGCTAACAGGACTCCGGTATTCATCGCGTGACATTTCCCCGAAGGGACAGACACAGGATCGAAGAAGGACACATGTCGGCCAGCCTAAGTGTTCCGGAGCAGTAGCAAGCTACCAGGGCTCAGTGGAAGCACTAGGAGACATTTCCCGGTAAGAGAGACTACTAAGGATAAACAACTAGATAGTCAGATCCCACACATAGCAATACACATTACACGTACGCATAACATGCAAGTATGTGCTATACAACATGGCATCACAGCATAACTCAACAACTCATATAGATAAAGGCTCAGAAGAGCAATCAAACAGGGGTCGCATGACCCAACATTCAGAGCAATCAAGCAATAGGCGGAAGCATTACATGTCTGAGTACAGACATCTATAAATGAAAAAGGCTGAAAGCCTGACTATCTACAACGTCCGATCAAGATCGTAGCTGAGGTACAAGCTACTTGTCGAAGTCCATGAGAACACTAGTAAGACCGAAGTCTCCGCTGCAAAAACATAAATAAAGCAACATGAGTACAAAGGTACTCAGCAAGACTTACGTCAGATCCTATCATACATGCATGTGTATCAACAAGGTAATGTGGGGTTTAGTTGCAGCAAGCCAGCTTTGACTCAGTGGCTATCCTGTTCTACGACTACCAGAACTTCTTGAGGTGATATGGCGCACACGAGTCCACTAATCACCACACAATACACTACTATGGATTCATCCCCGTCTCCCTACGAGAAGGCCATCCATAGCACTCACACTTGTCTTGAGCATTTTATATTATCCACTTCAAGTTGTCTATGTACCATGTAAGCATCCAAGAAGTCCATATCCGCGGACCCGGCTATTCGAATAGATCATGTTAACCCTGCAGGGGTGTACTTCTTCACACACGCTCTCGCCACTTACCGCCATGTACACGTCATGTATCTCGGCAACCTTCAAGCGGAAGCCTGGCGAGGGTGTCGGCCATGACCTGCCTAACCACACAAGACTCTAGTCCAGGTTTATCGCCTATTCGGGTTCCATCCGCAAGGAGATCCGGCCGGGGTGTCGCTCACGGCCCCAAACGATGTGAGCAGGGTTCCCAAGCCCACCATCCGGGTGCCACTTGGTACACCGTGCCACCTGTGCCTAGTCTGTCCCAAGCCCACCCTGCCGGGTGCCACTTGGTAGAAAAATAGCACTACCTACAAACACCAGAAACTAGTTGCGACTCCTGGACAGAGACCAAGTTGGTTAATAGGTCGAGAGAGTCAATTAAGGATCCCAATGTGTGGTAGTATCAAGTCATTAGACAACATACATAGAACTCGGTGCTTAAGGACGGTTCCAGTGAGACAACCCACCATGTACTCCTACATGGCCTCTCACCGCTACCTTTACCAAATCGTGTTCACACACTTCACTCTCAGCATCAGAACATATCGTAACACTCCAATTCATTCCCAATGAACTAGACCTGACACAACTCTAAGCAATAGCAGGCATAGCATGGTAGGAACACAACAGTGGCTTCAATCAACTCCTACACATGCTAGTGGGTTTCAACTATTTACTGTGGCAATGACAGGTCATGCAGAGGAATGGGTTCAACTACCGCAGCACAAAGTAGCAGATGAATCGTTGTTGTCCTAATGCAATAACTGAGAGCAGGAGCGAGAGAGTAGGGTTTTATCGAAATGAACAAGGGGGTTTGCTTGCCTGGTAGATCAACAAGGGAGGCACTGCTTCATAGACAGGTACTCTGGAACAGACTCCGGAGTAGGACCTATCGAGAAGGAACAGTGTCGGCAATCAATACACAAGCATATGCAACAATATGATGCATGAACATGGCATGAAGATGTGATTTTGTTTGAGCTAATGCAACTAGTAATCATTTGGTTTGAAATCCATTTGAACCCAAAAGCTCAAATGCACTTCCAAAGTAGGCTCTTATATATGCCATAATGTGTTTTCCCATATACAGCATGTATAAGTTGGTTTGTCATGCATGAAACTAGTACAGATGGAAAGATTGCATTTTTCTGATAATTTTTCATATATAAATTATTTCAATCTGAGCTACGGTTGAATTTCTATGGATTTTTGAAGTTTAAATCAATTTCTGGAATTTCCTGAATTATTTTAATTCCAGAAAATATATATTGCGCCAGCATGACGTCAGCACGACGTCAGCAAGTCAACTGCGGCTGACTGGGTCAAACCTGACGTGTGGGGTCCACACGTCAGTGTCATAGTTAGTTAACAGGGGGTTATTTGCTTAATTAAAGGATTAGGGGGGGTCGGGGCCCACTGGTCAGTGAGACAACTAATTAACTGAGTTAATTAGCGCTAACTAAACTAATACCTGAACTAAACAGGGGCATGGCCCATGCGTCAGTGACCCTGGGGGGGTCAAACCCCAGGTCAAACAAGTCAAACCCGCCGGCGGTTAGTCGCCAGCGAGGTCCGCGGCGTACTTGTGCCCCGGGTTTCCTCTGTGGTGCTCGAAATGGTGCGCGGCTAGGCGCGTTGGAGAGCCAGCTCGATGGCGCGTCGGGCGGTGGCCGTGGCTGGGCCTGGGGTGGCCGGAGTCGACGGCCGCGAGCTCGGCTGCGGCTGCCGGAGTTCGGTCGTGCACGAGAGCGCGTTTGGAGCGCGAAAACGGGAGAAGCAAAGCACTAGGGATGCTCTACGTGGCCCTACGAGCTTGTTGGACTCGCCGGGGTGACCAAATGGTCACTGGAGCTGCGTCGACGGCGAGCTCGGCGGCGGCGAAGGTTCGGCCATGGTGGGAACGACAGCCAGAGGGCGAGCGCGACCAGGGAAGAGAGGGGAGAAGAAGCAGGGCTCACAGAGGACTTGCAGGCTTCTCGTTGTGGCTGGGGACGCGCTGGAGACGACGAGGCGACGATGGCGATCTGCGGCGGCCGGAGGTGAAGACGATGGCGATGGCGGCGTTCCAGGGCGTCCGGCGCCGTGCGTCTCGTCGAGGAGGCGTAGCCCACAGTGGTGGAGCGCGTGGACACGACGGAGGGACGAGGGGGAGGCGGTGGCCGCGGCAACGGCGAACGGCGGCGATGACAGCGTTCGGTGCGTGTGAGAGAGGGTGACAGAGGAGAGGACGAGGGCGAGGGAGAGTGCGAGAGAGGTCGGGGTAGCTGCGTGGCATCTCCGGGGCATCCAGACGAGGAGGGGAGAGGGCAGGCAGGTAGAGAGGGAGGGGGCGTGGCGCGGCGGAGCACGCGCGCGTCGGGCACGCGCCCGTCCTCCTGTCGGGGAGGAAGACGACAGAGGAGGGGGCCAGGTGGGCTGGGCTGGCCAGCTGGGCCAGCCAGGAGGCACAGTGTTGGGCCAGCACAGGAGCTAAGCGCCAGGTAAGTATCCCTTTTTATTTCTTTTCTATTTTTCTAACATATGTTTTGATTTAATTAAAATACTAAATCATTTTATTACCTTATGCCAATTTTTGCAGGAGCTAACTATATTATTCCAGAGCTCCTTAATAAATGGCATAGTTTTTGGACCATATTTTATATATATAACAATATATATCCAAGGCAAATAATTATCGGATTAATCCAAATGGCCAAAATTAAATATCCATGAGCTCCTAAAATATTTGTTTGAATTTTACCTCTGACCAATATTTTCAGAGGGCAACATGAACATTTTCTTCGACCTTTTTGGAACAATTTTTATTTGGGTCATTTTCAGAGATGATTCTGAGGGTTCCACCAATCCTCATTTCAAATTTAAATGGAATATAAACATGATGCACAAATGACTAGCTAGTCTAGGTCATACCAGACTAGGGATGTGACACCATAGCACTCACGCTTATCTTGCGTATTTTAGAGTATCCACTTTCACTTGTCTATGAACTGTACAGGCAACCCAGAAGTCCTTTACCGCGGACACAGCTATTCGAATAGATCATATTAACCCTGCAGGGGTGTACTTCTTCACACACGCTCTCACCATATACCGCCATTTACACGACATGTACTCGACAACCTTCAAGCGGAAGCCCAGCGAGGGTGTCGACCACGACCTGACTAACCACACAAGTCTCTCGTCCAAGTTTATCGCCTATTCGGGTTCCATCCGCAAGGAGATCCGGCCGGGGTGTCGCTCACGGCCCCAAACGATGTGTGCAGGGTTCCCAAGCCCACCATCCGGGTGCTACTTTGTACACCGGGCCACTGTGCCTAGTCTGTCCCAAGCCCACCTGTACCGGGTGCCACTTGGTAGACTACTAACACTACCTACAAACACCAGAAACTAGTTGCAACTCCTGGACAGAGATCAAGTTGATTAATAAGTCGAGAGGGGCACTTAAGCATTCCAATGCGTGGTAGTAACTGGTCATGGATCACAAACACAGAACTCAGTTCCTGAGGACGGCTGCAATGAGACAACCCACCATGTACTCCTACATGGCCTCTCACCGCTACCTTTACCAAATCGTGTTCACACACTTAGCTCTCAACAGTAGGACATGTTCACACACCTTTGATTCATCCCCGATGAATCAGACCTGACTCAACTCTAAGAAGTAGCAGGCATGACAAACAAGCATGAATGAGTAGGCACAACAGGGCTCAAACAACTCCTACTCATGCTAGTGGGTTTCATCTATTTACTGTGGCAATGACAGGTCATGCAAAGGATAAAGGGGTTCAGCTACCGCAGCAAGTAACAGATGAATCGTTGTTGTCCTAATGCAGTAAAAGAGAGCAGGAGCAAGAGAGTGGGATTTTATCGGAATGAACAAGGGGGTTTTGCTTGCCTGGCACTTCTGAAGATAGCATTGAGTCTTCATCAGTGTCAACGATCACAATGTCAGAACATCGTCTACCGAGAGGGGACAAATACCGGCAAACAAGGAAGAACACAATCAATGCAATGCAACAATATGATGCATGAATGTGACATGGCAATATGCTGTGGTTTGAGCTAATGCAACTAGCAGCAAGTTTAAATGAAGTTGGTTTGAATCAACGATTCAAATTCAAACTCCATATGTAATTATTTAAATGCCATCTAATTGAATTGTCCTAAACAGTAGTCATAAGTTGTTCTAACATGCATGAAAATGGTTCAGATGGATAGATTGAATTTTTCTGATCATTTTTCATATATAAATTATTTGATTTGGAGCTACGGTTGAATTTCTATGAATTTTAGAAGTTTTGGGCATTTTCTGGAATTTCCTGTAAAAGAATAAATCCAGAAAATGAATTATTGCGTCAGCAGTACGTCACTGTGACGTCAGCTGGTCAGAGGCGCCAGCCCAGGTCAAACCTGACGGCTGGGACCCACGGGTCAGTGTAACAGGGCTGGTTGGGTGGATGACAGGTGGGACCAGGTCAACGCTGACTTGGTCAAAGTCAAAGCTGACACGTGGGGTCCGCAGGATTAGCACTAACCTAAACAGGAATTAAACTAACCTAAACAGGCACGGGGGCCCACATGGCAGTGGCTCTGGGGGGGTAGCGGGGTCATTAGTGCTAACTAAACCGGGATTAGGCCGACGGCTCGTCACCGGCGAGGTCAGTGGTGGCGGAGTGCGTCGGGTTTCGCCCACAGGCGACCATTTGGACGGCGGTTTGGTGCTACGCGTTGCTGGGGGTCGTGCGCATCTAGTAGTGCAAGTGGGAGAAGCTGGGGTGGTCTGAGTCAATGGCGGCGAGCACGAATGCGGCGGCCGGAGTTCGGGGTTGGTGCGGGTTAGCGCTAGGAAGCACGGGAGGGGGAAGCTACTAGTGGATACGGACTCCTGGGGCAGCTAGGAGCATGATGCGGTGCAAGGTCATGGCTGGGTCGAGCTTAGGCCACGGCGGCGACATCGCCGGTGAAGCCGAGCTCTCAAGCTCGATGGGAACGGCGGCTAGAGAGGGGAATAGAGCACGGGGAGAGAGGGGTTCGGCAGAGGAGCTCACGGCGAGGTCGATGAGTAGCTCAGCGTGCTCGGGGGAGGCCGGACGGTGTCGGAGCATCTCCGGCGATCTCGGAGCCGAAGGTTGAAGACGACGGCGTCGGCGTCACTGCAGGGCTCCCGGCGTCGCTTGGCGCGGTGAGGAGGAAGAGGGGGGTCGTGGCGAAGCTTTTGGGCATGTCGGAGAAGAGAGGGGAAGGCGGTGGCGGCGGCAGCAGCAAGCGGCGGCGATGAGCTCCGCTCGGTGGGAGAGAGAGGGAGCCAAAGGAGGGGATGGGAACGAGAGAGTGAATGAGGGGGTTCCAGGGGGTGCGTGGCGTCGTCTAGGAGCACCGGGGAGGAGCCAGGCAGGCAGGGAGGGAGAAGGTGGCCGGGGCGCGTGGCCGCGCGCGCCGGGCGCGTGCCCGTCCTCCTGGCAGGGAGGAAGACGATAGGGGAGGGGCCAGGTGGGCTGGGCCGCACAGGTGGGCTGCCAGCTGGGCCGGTTGGTAGCGCCAGGTAAGTTATTCTCTCTCTCTCTTATTTCTGTTTTCTATTTTCTGTAATCTTTGCGGCTTTATTAAAAATATCTAGGCACTTTCAAAAATCACTAAACTGTGCATGCCCAATGTATAGAATATATCCAACATGGAACATTTCAGTTTAGGAGTATTTGGACACTTAAAATATTTTATAGAATTTAAATGTCCAAATTCAAATACTTATGATTTAATTCAGTGACCTTAGGATGACCTAGAAAATTGTGTAGCATTTTTGTCAGAGGTTTAAGACCAAGGCAAAGATGGTGAACATTTTAGAAGGGCATTTCAGGTTCATTGAAAATATTTTTAGTAAACCCTAATTGGATTCAGAGGGTTCTGGGGGTTCTGTCTTCCCCATTTCAAATTTCATAAAATTTAAACATGATGCATGGAGGCTAAAGCAAAAACAAGCAAGGCCTGAACTGGGGATGTGACAACCTTCACGGTTGTTTGGCACCCCAAACTTATAGCATTATATGCATTGGCTCCGAATCATGTCTTGGGTCAATAGTTGGGTTGCCCAGCTCCTGTGCTTGCTGCCCTACGTTCCGCTATATCGACTAGGGTAGTAAAGGGAGAACTACTGCGATTGCGTCTCGGTTCTTTCGGACGAGTGCCCCAGTAGAGAAAGCCGAAAACTGGCTGTCATGATACGGCGAGAGCTGGTCAACTGTTCGAGAGGTTACAAAATCTTTAAGGATTTCTTCCACATTATGTGATAACTAATGCAGTGTGTGATGGATCGGCTTTTCTTCCGGTCAGGTGCTTATAGAGCCCCTAGTGCGGTCTTTCGAACACCAGGGGATGCACCTACCTTTCTTTTGTCAAACTCCTATGGCTAAGTGAGAGTGATAAAGCCTTATAGTACGATTGCCTGGTTCATTGCGCTGAACACCCCCGTACTTCCTACGTGGGGGCAGAAGCCGACGACTGGCCAACTCTCGGGATTAATATATAAAACGGCCGCACAGGAGGTAAAAGTTGTAGATAACAGGCACTAAATAATAGAAATGACCTTGTTTAACACTACATAGGACAACATGAATGTATTCATGGGAATATAATGTCCTTGGCGCATTGCTCCGCCATAAGGCGGGATCCTTTCAGGACACTGTCATAATATAACTCAGGCTTGCGGTGCTCCTTACCCGCAGGCGGTCCCTCGGTCATCAGCTTTTCGGCATCCATCTTCGCCCAATGCAACTTCGCACGGGCGAAGGCCATTCGCGCACCTTCCATGTAGACCGACCGCTTGATGACTTCTAGTCGAGGGCAAGCACTCACAAGCCGCTTCACGAGTCTGAAGTAGCTGCTGGGAATCGACTCGGCGGGCCATAGCCAGATAATTAAATCCTTCATGGCTAGTTCGGCCGCCCTATGCATTTCGATCAGCTGCTTCAGTTGATCGGCAAAGGGCACCGGATACTTTGGCGCCAGATACTGCGACCAGAAGAGCTTCTCCGCAATGCTCCTTTCTTCGGCTTGGTAGAATTGTGCGACATCAGATATGCTGCGTGGCAGTTCCGCAAACACCCCTGGAGAAATCCGAATTCAAATTAGTAACATGATCTTCTCCCTTCAAATATTTGCTTTGCATAGAAAAAGCCTTACCCGCCGTGATCTCCCTCGCCTCTTGGATTTCCTGCAGGGCGCCTTGGGCTTCGCCTCGGGCATCACGTGCGGCTTGACGAGCCTTGGTGAGTTCGGATTCTTTCTCCGTTAAACTCTGCTCCAGGGTCTCGCATTTCTTCACGGCCTCTTGGAGATCTTGCTCAGCTTCAATAACCCTGGCCTTGTGTTTTTCATGCAGAGCCTACTTGGTGGCTGCCTTCTTCTCGGCCTCGGCCACCGCCTTCTTAAGAGCTTCGACTTCGGCCGTCGCTCCTAGAGCACATCATGAAAACATTTTGTCATACTCAATTATTCATTCCCGCTGAATGCGAACAAGGTTTTTTTGCATACCTTGGTTATCCTCCAATTGCTTCTTCACTTGGCCGAGTTGTTCTTCAGCCCGCTCCAGACTCTGTTTCAGTCCGAAGACTTCCGCAGTATAAGAGGTGGCAGTCGCTACAGACGCCTGCTTATAAAAAAAGAGGGAGAGGTGCTACAAGGTGAGTCTCCCGCGAACATATATTTGATCCTCTGCCCGGTTCTTTCTTTCGAACACCGAACGGTGTATCAGGGGCTACTACCTATACTACAACACTCTTTGAAACCTCACAACATACCTCAAAGCTCGTTATAAGGCTGATGCAGGCTCCATTCAGCCCGCTCTCAGCGGACTGAATCCTCTCAATCACCGCACTCATAAGGGCACGGTGTTCTTCAACGATGGAGGCATTCTTCAGCGCTGCTGATAAGGTATCTGGCACCTCTGGTTGGGCAGAGGTTGCCGGTGGAACATGCGCACCCCCTCCTGTCGAGGGAGGCTGCGTGCATGATTCCGGAGCCGTATCGGTCTCCGGAATTGTGTCCGGCTGGGGGCCGAACTCGAGATAGGCCCCGCCATTGGTGTCCATGGGAGCCCTTTCTCCCGTGTGTCCGGCCGCCGAAGTTTGCCCCCCTTGCGCTGCCTTGACGGTCTTTTTACCCCCTCCTTGGCCTGGGTCCCTTCGGGACGATGCCTCGGTGTCGTTGACGTGTTTATGGGAGGGGGCCTTCGGGGGTGTCCCGTTGTCCATAGCATCCGAACCCAGTAAATCCTATGAGGAGGATTGTTCGGTGCGGGACCGCGGCGGACTACAAAAATGTGTGACTCAATGGTTAAACATCATACGATAGTGAGTCTGGATGCGCAAATGTGTCCGGGTTTTATATAATCACGGTTTCACTAGGGGCTGGACCTTGGGATCCCACTCCGGGCCACTGTCGGTGGCGGTGACGGATTCCTCCGGAACGGGAGTTTTTCCCTTCTTAGGTGACTCAGCCTTCAAGTGTGTGGAGGCCGTCCTTTTGTTTCTTCCCCTCGCTGGGGGGATCAGCTCTCCTCCTCTTCCTCGTCCTCTTTGGAGGAAGAGCGGGCCTCAGAGTCTTTGGATACTATGTCCGAAGTTCCTCGGCGACGACGGCCGCCCCTGGTCTCTTTAAGCTCTTTCTCGGTTTTCTTCTTCGGCGCCTTGTAAGGCGCCGGGACCAGCATCTTCGTCAGAAGTGGGTCGGCTGATTCTTCTGGCAGCGGGGCTGGGCAGTAGATCCGCCCTGCCTTCTTCGTCCACCCCTAGGAGAGTTGTGGAAAAATATGTCGGCGTTCTGGGAATGGGGGTCCCCAGACTTGCCTGCCTATGGCCTGCGGCATGGCTCAAGTGGTGGCCCAGTGCGGCCCATCTTCGTCTACTCAAGCTCAGGAACCTCGCGAGGGGCCAAGCCTCGCGGGGCGGATGATGGAGGGCTTCCCCGGGAGCGGCCTCACCAGGCAGGCTCGCGAGGAGGCGAAGAGATCAAGGCAGGGGCACCTCGCGAGGTGCTCGTGACGCAAGCCATGACGATCGAGACCAGGCGGGCGCCAGGCGGGCGCCGGCCTATGCAGTGTCCTTGTTTCCCCTTTGGTGCAAGGGGGCAAGCGCAGGTGCGGAGTACTGAGGCATCAAGTAAAGGTTACCATTTCGGTGCAACGAGACCAAGACCAGCAGAGTGGCAGGACGGAGGTCACCGTGGAGCCCAAGACGGCGTCATCACCAGTGCCTTTGGCAGCCGAAGACCAACTTTAGTCACGATAAGTTGTACTAGATGGTGCCCATCCCGCTCAATATTTGGGAAGAGGACCAGGGCCTCTATATATAGGGCTAGCCACCACAGTAGAAGGGTATCTTGCGTCGAGTCCTTCCCAAGCAGAACACCACCACAAGAACATCCCTCGCGAGGCTGTTCTTCCTCTGTACTGTTCATTATCAACCCCTGAGGCAATCCACACACCACACACTAGAGTAGGGTATTACACCACAATGGTGGCCTGAACCAGTATAAACCTCGTGTCCCTTGTGTTGTTCATCAGGTAGCTCAGATTCTCAGCGAGGCGTTGGGACGTGGATCGGTAGGGAGAAGATCTTCGTGTGCACCCCAGACTTCGAATCTTAAGGGTTTTGCCGGAACCCCATATCCGACATTTGGTGCGCCAGGTAGGGGTGCGCCAGAATCTTCCTTCCGCCATCTCGCGTTCCACCATTTGTCGCGTCCATGGCTGACGCTCGCCGAGCTCGTGCCGAGCGTTGGGCTGCTCTCGCCGCCCACGTCGCTCAGACGGCTCCTGTCGGTGGGCCTCCCTGTCGTTCCCCATCGCCTGCCGGCCACGCCGCCACCGGCTCGGCGGGGAACGAGAAGCAAGCATTGTCGTTGCATCCTTCAGTGCAACGGGAAGGCCGCACCGCCACCCCGTTGCTGACTAAGCTGGTTCGTCGTCGCACGCCCGTCGCACTCCCGCGGACGCACATGCCGCGTTGCTCCTGGCGCGTGAACTCATGCACTACCGTCCCGTTGACGACCTCTACGAGGAATGGCTCACTTGCATCACCGAGCTCATCAGCGCTGCAGGGGGCTCTCCTGCGCCGTCCCTCTCGCTGCCTCGCCCTCCGTCCTGCGTGGGTAATGCAGCCCCGGAGGCACCTCCTCCGCCTCCTCCCCAAGAAGGCGCCCTGGCTCCAAGGCGTGCGGCCCCTAGACAAGGCCCACCGCGTCCAACGCCCGCGCGACAAGAAGGGAGCTGCCAAGAAATCCCTCATTCCCAAGAAGGTGCTCGTGTGCTCCCTGCACCCGTACGCCATGACCGTATTCCTGCGCCAGTGCGTCAAGACCACGCGCTGCCCCTCGCGGCGGCACGCGGGGACCCCCAGGAGCAAGCCTCGCGTCAGTAAAGGTCTCCGATGGCCATCGCAGGTTGTCGCGCCTTCACCATCGAGTTATGCAGCGTCGCCTGGCCGGGCAAGTTCAAGCCGGATCTGCCTCCTCGCTACGACGGCATTGCGTACCCTGCGGAGTTCCTGCGGCTCTACGAGCTGGGCATCGAAGCGGCTAACAGAGACAAAAAAAGTCATGGCGAACTGGTTCCCCATGGCGCTCAAGGACGGTGCCCGCACCTGGCTCCTGAACCTGCCTCCTGGCACGATCTCCTCTTGGGACCAGATGCGCACCCGCTTCATCGCCAACTTCCAGGGCCCTCGCGATAGTCCCCCAGTCATGAGTGACTTGCATCGCATCAAGCAGCAACCTGGAGAGACCCTGCAGAAGTACATCCAGCGCTTCAACAACACTCACCTCAAGATTCCCAAGGTGACTGAGGAGGCCATCATCTCAGCCTTCTCTGATGGCGTTCGTGACATCAAGATGAAGGAGGAACTGGTGATCCATGAAGATCTGTGCACGTCTCTAGAGCTGTTCAACCTGGCGACCAAGTGCGCAAGGGCTGAGGAGGGACGTCTCTCCCTTCTCGAGCTTCTAGTCGCTGATCCTGAAGAGAAGAAAGCCAAGGCCAAGGATGTGAAGCGCAAAGGAGCAGTGGTGCTCGCAGCAAAGCCAGACACGAAGCGTGGCAGGGACCAGCCGGAGTCATCCAAGGGCAGCTGGTGTTGCGTGTACCATGACCTCCACACCCACAACACCAACAAATGCCAGGAGCTCAGGGCCGTGCAAGAAGGGCGTGTCGGCCGACGCCCCGAGCGCAGCGATCGGGGCTATGGCCGAGGTGGAGGAAGAGGTGGAGGATGATGGGAAGACTGTGACCCTCGCCAAGGGTGGCGTGACCAGCCTCGCGGGGACCGCTGGCAGGATCAGCCTCACGAGGGGGCTTGGAGGGATCCGCCTCGTGAGGATCACCCGCAAGGCAACATAGGCCTTCCTCCTCTGCCACCACTGCGAAAAAGGAATGAAGACCCTCATCAGGACGAGGGGGATGGGGATTTCCAGGAGCCGCGTGCTACCGCCTGCATCTTGGGCGGTTCCCAGGCCCCGGCCTCTTAGCGCATCTTCAAGCAGTTTGCTCGTGAGGTGAATGCATTCCTCCCAAAGCTCGAGGCCACGCGCCCTCTCAGGTGGTCCACGTGTGCCATCACGTTCAGCTCAGCGGATCAGCTCAAGTGTGCAGCGACAACCAGTGTCCTCCCAATGCTTTGTTCCCTAGTTATCAGCAATGTGTAGGTCACCAGGACCCTCATCGATGGTGGCACAGGACTCAACATTCTGTCCGTCGAGATGTTCAACAATCTCCAAGTGCCATATGATCAGCTTCAGCCAACCAAGCCTTTCTCAGGAGTCACTGATGGTTCCACCACCCCGATAGGGCAGGTCCACCTCCCTGTCACCTTTGGACAGTGCAAGAACTACCGTACCGAGCTCATCGACTTCGGCGTTGCCCACATTCGCCTGCCGTACAATGTCATCCTCGGGTATCCGGCCCTGGCCAAGTTCAAGGCAGTAACTCACCATGGTTACAATGTCCTCAAGATGACGGGAAGTGGCGGAGTCATCACAATCCCTTGTGAAGAGAAGGATGCAGTGTGCTCTCTTGAGCGTGGCTTCCAAGCCGCATCAGTCGAGGACCCAGACAGCAAGAGTGGGAACCTTCCCGAAGTAGCTCCCAAGAAGAAGAAGACATCACCTGGCCCAGGGCCTCGGGAGGCAGGCACCTCCAATGGCACTGTGCCAGGAACCACGCCCATCCAAGGGGCGCCTCCCTCCATCGCATAGGAAGGCGTGCCTGGTGCCCTCCTCAGGCAAGGCTCGGGGGCTCTCTCCTGGAGGGCCACCGACTTTGCCAAAATCTCGAGGGAGGCGCTCGGGCACCAATTGGAGGCGTGCTTCGTGGCACGTTTCCCTCGGGAAGGCATGAGGTGAGGAGGGCCAAACCCTCAGAAGTTCATCACCAAGGTCACTCTAGAGCTGCAGGAATCGAGAGTCATGCGCGGCAGTTGCCGCCTACCCGGCATAACTCCCCATCCAGGCGAGGATGGTGGGCTGCGCGTCTGCATCGACTACCCAGGGCTCAATCGGGTCGTGTCTCAGGAGCGTTTCTGGCCTTCGCGCATGGGACGTTGCGAGGGTCCACCTCACAGCTATGTTCGCATGCCCTTCAGCCTGCCGAACGCGGCCGCTACTCATCAGTGCCTGATGAGGAGCATTCTGGAAGCTCAAGAGGCCAGGCACCAAGCGGTCCTGGCTGAGATGGAGATGGTCCTCGAGGGGCCGCCCGGACCCCCGGAGCCACCCGAGGCTCAGGGTCCCGAGAGCTTGTGAGGATTGGCTTCTTCACCGTGCGTCATTTGCTACTCCAACATCCCTTCGTCTGCAATGGTATCAGGTGATATCTTTCGAGTTCCATTTCAGCTGGGAGCACCCCCAGGGCTGCATCATTCCCAGACCGTGTGGGTCTGTCCCTGCAGCATGTATCTCTTTTGCTTATGCATTTAGTTTACCTTGCTGGGGGCGCCCTCGGGCTGCATCATCCCCAAGCCGCTCGGGCCTGACCCAGTGGCGTGTATCTTTCCCGCATCTATCTAAGCGGGGTTGCTCTTTCATGCTCAACCTGCTATGATTATCGTCTGCTTCCTACCACAGGCCCTTTTCTCCCTCATGCAAATCACTTGCACGTTAAAAGGGGGGCCCATGAGCGTCGCGACCCAAGAGCTCTTACTGGCTCTCCAGCCCTCACCCCCTAGCCTTGTCCACGGCATTGCGAACTGGCATACCAGCGGCGGCTGAGCTCGCTCGAGGGCCGGGACCTGAGGACGTAGAGCATATGCATCTAACCATCCTGCAGGAACGTACCACCATCAAAGGCCCAGAGCCAGGCGCAACCCGCCTTTAGGTAGGGCCCCGTGAGTCCCGCGCTGGCTCACGGGTGCCCAGATACACCTCGTCTAGCCCTACCATGCCGGCCATGTGTCAGGGCGGGGTTGTACATGCCCCGGGGCTCCTCCCGGAGGGGGGCCCCCTCCCACGTACCAGTGGAAGCACCATGCTCAGCGCTGGCTAACTACACTGCCGACGAGCGGCTATGCCCGTACACATACGGAAGCGCTATGCTCCGCGCTGGTGATAAACAACTGAGGGCAGCCCACGACTGTATCAACCTCAGGGAGCCCAGACCTCGGTGTCTGGCCTCATCGCAACGCCTCCCCTCGGGAGCGCCACGCGAGGGGGCTGGACACGGGGGCTATGCCCGGGCCACGCCCGAGCGCACGCCACCCAGCCAGGTCCCTCGGACCTGGTCGTCGCGCGCCCCCTCCCCGAGCGGAGCCAAGGTATGAAGACCGCTCGAGCATCAAGGGGGACTCCTAAGCATCGCGACTCAGGAGCCCAACTAGTCACGTAGCCCCTCACCCCTTAGTTCCGAAAGGCTAACGGCGGTTGAGGTATGCGCGGGGCCGGGCCCTGCCGACGTAGAACAACAAATTTGTCGGTGTTCTGGGAACGGGGGTCCCCAGACTTGCCTGCCTGCGGCCTGCGGCATGGCTCAAGCAGTGGCCCAGTGCGGCCCACCTTCATCAACTTCAGCTCAAGACCCTCGCGAGGGGCCAAGCCTCGCGGGGTGGACGACAGGAAGCTTCCTCAGGAGCAGCCTCGTCAGGCAGGCTCGCGAGGAGGAAGAGAGATCAAGCCACGGGTACCTCGCGAGGTGCCCGTGACGCAAGCCATGACGATCGAGGCCAGGCGGGCGCCAAGCGGGCGCCGGCCTGCGTAGTGTCCTTATTTCCCCTTTGGTGCAAAGGGAGCAAGCACAGGCCAAGGCATCAGGCAAAGGCTACCGTTTCGGTGCAACAAGACCAAGACCGGCAGAGCGGCAGGATGGAGGTCACCGTGGAGCCCAAGGCAGCGTCATCGTCAGAGTCTTTGGCAGTCGAAGACCAACTTTAGTCAGGATAAGTGTACTAGATGTTCCCCTTCAAAACAGCCAATTGTTGGCGCCCTTCTAGCTCAATATTTGGGAAGAGGACCAGGGCCTCTCTATATATAGGACTAGCCACCACAGTAGGAAGGGAGGCGGGATGAACCCTTCCAGGGAGTTCATCCACACCGCTACAAGAATATCCCTCGCGAGGTTGTTCTTCCATTGTATTGTTCATCATCAGCCCCTGAGGCAATCCACCACACCACACACTGGAGTAGGGTATTACACCACAATGGTGGCCTGAACCAGTATAAACCTCGTGTCCCCTGTGTGTTCATCTTTCTAGCCTAGATTCCTTGCGAGGCTTCGAGACGTGAGTTGGTAGGGGAGAGATCTTCGCGCGCACTCTAGAGTTCAAACCTCAAGGGTATACCGGAACTCAAAATCCGACACGTGGCACGCCAGGTAGGGGTGCACCGGAATCGTGTCTTCCGCCGTCTTGTGTTTCATCATCCATCGCGCCCATGTCTGACGCTCGCCGAGCCCGCGCCGAGCGTCGAGCTGCTCTCGCGGCCCATGTCGCCCAGACGGCCCCCGTCAGCGGGCCTCCCCGCCGTTCCCCATTGTCTGCCGCCCACGCCGCCACCGGCCCGGCGGGGAACGAGTAGCAGGCGTCGTTGCTGCATCCCTCAGTGCGGCTGGAAGGCCGCACCGCCACCCCGTCGCTGACTCCAGCAGGCTCGTCCTCGCACGCTCAACGTGCTCCCACGGACGTGAACGCCGCGTTGCTCCTGGCATGTGATCTTCTGCACTACCACCCCGTCGACGACCTCTACGACGAGTGGCTCACTCGCATCACCGAGCTCGTCAGCGCCGCAGGGGGCTCCCCTGCGCCGTCCCTCTCGCTGCATCGCCCTTTGCCTTGCGTGGGCAACGCGGCTCCGGAGGCGCCTCCGCCGCCTCCTCCTCAAGAAGGAACCCTGGCCCCAAGGCGCGCGGCCCCTGGACGAGACCCGCCGCGTCCAGCGCCCGAGCAGCAAGAAAAGAGCTGCCAAGAGGTCCCTCGCCCTCAGGAAGGTGCTCGTGTGCTCCCTGCGCTAGCACGCCATGACTGCGCTCCTGCTCCAGCGTGCCAAGACCCCACGCTGCTCCTGGTGGCAGCGCACGGAGACCTCCAGGAGCAAGCCCTTCGTCACCAAAGGCCCCCTGTGGCCACCGCAGGCTGCCGCGCCTTCACCGCCGAGCTGCGTAGCGTGGCCTGGCCGGGCAAGTTCAAGCCAGATCTGCCTCCTCGCTACGATGGCACTGCCGACCCCGCGGAGTTCCTCCAGCTCTACGAGCTGGGCATCGAGGTGGCCAACAGGGACGAAAAGGTCATGGCAAACTGGTTTCCCATGGCGCTCAAGGATGGCACTCGCACCTGGCTCCTAAACCTACCTCCCAGCATGATCTCCTCTTGGGACGAGATGTGCACTCGCTTCATCACCAACTTCCAACGCACTCACGACCGGCCCCCGGCCATGAGTGACTTGCGTCGCATCAAGCAACAGCCAGGAGAGACCCTGCAAAAGTACATCCAGCGCTTCAACAACGCCCGCCTCAAGATCCCCAGGGTGATTGAGGAAGCCATCATCTCAGCCTTCTCCGATGGCGTTCGTGACATCAAGATGAAGGAAGAGCTGGCGATCCATGAGGATATGTGCACATCTCTGGAGCTGTTCAACTTGGCGACCAAGTGCGCCAGGGCTGAGGAAGGGCGCCTCTCCCTCCTCGAGCTTCCAGCTACTGATCCAGAAGAGAAGAAGCCCAAGGTCAAGGACGTGAAGCGCAAAGGAGCGGCTGTGCTCACAGCTGAGCCAGACACCAAGCGAGGCAGGGATCAACCGGAGTCATCCAAGGGCAGCCGGTACTGCGTGTACCACGACCTCCACACCCACAACACCAACGAATGCCAAGAGCTCAGAGCTGTGCGAGATGGACGTATCGGCCGACGCCCCGAGTGCAATGATCGGGGCTATGGACGAGGAGGAGGAAGAGGTGGAGGACGATGGGAAGACCGTGGCCCTCGCCAAGGGTAGCGTGACCGACCTCGCGAGGACCGCTGGCAGGACCAGCCTCGCGAGGGAGGTTGGAGGGATCAGGCTCGTGAGGATAGCCCGCAAGGCAATGCAGGCATCCCTCCTCTGCCACCACCGCAAAGGAGGAATGAAGACCAACATCAGGACGAGGGGGCTGGGGGCTTCCAGGAGCCGCGCGCAATCGCTTGCATCCTGGGCGGAGCTCAAGCCCCGGCCTCTCAGTGCATCTTCAAGAAGTTTGCTCGCGAGGTGAATGCAGTCCTCCCAAAGCCCGAGGCCTTGCGCCCTCTCAGGTGGTCCACGTGTGCCATCATGTTCAGTTTAGCGGATCAACTCAAGTGCGCAGCAACGGCCGGAGTTCTCCCAATGCTCTGTTCCCCAGTCATCAGCAATGTGCAGGTCACCAGGACCCTCATCCATGGTGGAGCAGGACTCAACATTCTGTCTGTCGAGACATTCAACAATCTCCAAGTGCCGTATGATCAACTTCAGCCAACCAAGCCCTTCTCAGGAGTAACTGATGGTTGTACCACCCTGATAGGGCAGGTCCGCCTCCCTGTCACCTTCGGACAGCGCAAGAACTACCGTACTGAGCTCATCGACTTCGACGTCGCCCACATTCGCCTGCCATACAATGCCATCCTCGGGTATCCGGCCCTGGCCAAGTTCATGGCAGTGGCTCACCATGGCTACAACGTCCTCAAGATGCCAGGAAGCGGTGGAGTCATCACAGTCCCCTGTGAGGAGAAGGATGCAGTGTGTTCTCTCGAGCCCGCCTTCCAGGCCGCGGCAATCGAAGACCCAGATCACAGGAGCGGGAGCCTTCCCGAGGTAGGCCCTAAGAAGAAGAAGACATCACCTGGCCCGAATCATCAGGAGGCAGGCACTTCCAGGGGCGTTGCGTCAGGATATGCGCCCGTTCAAGGGGCGCCTCCCTCTGTCGCATAGGAAGGCGCGCCCGGCGCCCTCCTCGGGCAGGGCTTGGGGGCTCTCTCCTGGAGGGCCACCGGCTTTGCCAAGGTCACGAGGGAGGCGCTCGGGCACCACTTGGAGGCGTGCTTCATAGCACGTTTCCCTCAGGAAGGTATGAGGCAAGAAGGGCCAAACCCTCAGGAGTTCATCGCAAAAAACACTCAGGAGCTGCAGGAATCAAGAGTTAGGCGCGGCAGCCGCCGCTTACCCGTTGTAGCCCCCCATCCAAGCGAGGATGGTGGGCTGCGCGTCTGCATCGATGTGCCAGGGCTCAACCGAGCCGCGTCACAGGAGCGCCTCCGGCCCTCGCGCGTGGGACGTTGCGAGGGTCCACCTCACAGCTACTTTCGCATGCCTCTCGGCCTGCCGAACGCGGACGCTGCTCATCAGCACCTGCTGAGGAGCATTCTGGAGGCTCAGGAGGTCAGGCACTGTGTGGTCCTGGCGGAGATGGAGATAGCCCTCGAAGAGCCGCCTGGAGCCCCAGAGCCTTCCGAGGCTTTTGGTCTTGGGGGCTTGTGAGGATCAGCTTCATTGCCGCGCGTCATCCGCTACTTCAACGCTCCTTCATCTCTGACGGAATCAGGTGACACCTTTCAAGTTCCGCTTTCAGCTGGGAGCGCCCCCAGGGCTGCATCATTCCCAGGCTGCGTGGGTCCGTCCCTGTGGCATGTATCTCTTTTGTTCATGTCTTTAGTTTACCTTGTTGGGGGCGCCCCTCGGGCTGCATTATCCCCAAGCCGCTCGGGCCTGACCAAGTGGCATGTATCCCTTTCGCATTCATCTAAGCTAATTTACTATTCCATGCTTAACTGCTTAACTTAATCGCTCGATCGATTGACGCCAACCTGTGGAGCTGCTCCCCCTGGCACGGCGCGTGTGCATGGGTCCATCCCTGCAACGCCGACAAATCTGAGTGGCAGAGCTCTGGCCGCGGCAGCCCCGCAAGGCGCCACCTCACCAGGCCCTCAGTGCCCTCATCACTCCCCCAGAGCAACCAGTGGCTGGCCAACAATTGTGATGGAAATTCTCATTTTCCTCGTGATGAGTTTACAGGGTCTCTCTAAGGGACAACGTCGGGCGAGGCCTCCGTGGTCTCTCTTGCCTTCTCACCCGCACGAACCGCTTGTGCGTTAAAAGGGGGGCACCTGAGCATCGCGACTCACGGGCTCTTACTAGCTCTCCAGCCCTCACCTCCTGGCCTTGTCCACGGCATCGCGGCCTGGCATACCAGCGACGGCTGAGCTCGCTCGAGGGCCGGGACCCGAGGACGTAGAGCACGAAGGGGAGTGTGGGGGAGAAGGAGGAAGCTCACGAGGACCTCACCAGGCAACTCCCTTGCTGCAGACACGCGGGTCTGGCGCCACGCCGAGAAATGGCACCAAGCTCCTAAGATAAGTCACTCTCTGGGACTCTCTGCAACACCGACTATGCACCTAGTGCGGCCCTGTAGCGGCGACATTGCGCTCCTTTCTCACCAAGCGACGGCTGCTTGAGCGCCAAGGGGGGTCTCCTGAGCATCGCGCCTCGGGGGCTCTTACTGGACCTCGGGCCGCTCACCTCCTGGCCTTGACCACAACATCGCGACCTGGCATACCAGCGACGGCTGAAGCTTGCCTGGGGACCGGGACCTATCGGCGCAAAGCACCAGGCCCTCATGAGTTAGAAAGGAGGAACCAAGCCGGGATAGGACAAGCATCTCACACTGCATCACGATAAGGATCATATTAACAAAAGGGGTTACAAACGCTTTACATACCCCCACGGGGTACTCCCTTGATTCCTCGCAGGAAACAAAAGACGCAAATCCTAAAGAGACCTAACTATGGGAGCCGCAGCAGCAGATGCCATCATCAACAGTGGGCCACGTGGGGCCGGCGCCAACCCCATCCAGATCAACCACGCCGATCGCCGGGCGCGCCGGCTCTGCTCCGAGCGTGACGTGAGCTCGGGGGCTCATAGCTGTCGTCGCTCGTCTCCGGAGTCAGGAGAAGTTCGGGGGAGTCGCTCGACCCTCCGGCACGCCCGCTGCTACCAGAGGAGCTACTGGAAAGGCGGGCGGCACGCCTGGTCCTCGCTGCTCCAGGGCTCCGGCCGCTGTCTCTGGGATAGCACTCCAGCCGGCGTCCTTCCTCGTCGATGACCTTGAAGAGCATCAGGGAGGCGCCATCATATCTAGATGAATCACAAGGGCGCCCCCCATTCGGCAGACCCTGTCGATCTCGCCCCAGCCTCGGGTCATGAAGACCTTGCCAGGGGCGACAACCTCGACCTTCGGTTCTGTCATGGGGGTGCGGCAGTCGGCGTGCTGCAGCAAAAGCTCCCGAGGCCCCCTCGGCGGTATCTCGAAGGCGAAGGAGGCAGGGAGGCGGATCCAAGAGCTCGGAGGCATGGCGGAGTGAAGCACGAGTTCGCGGGAAGAGTCCGCAGTGTGGACTCCAAGGGGGATGAAGCGCGTCACTGTGATCCATCGGTGACGTGGGCGGCACCTCTCGGCACCCTCTTCCCCAGGGCCCTCGGCCTGGGCGTACAAGGGTAATGGATATCCGGGAGGAGGCCGTTGGTACCAAGGCCTCGACGCCTCCTGCCGAGCACCCTCATCTTGGTGGCAGGGGACTGGCCGTTTCTTTGGCGGGAGTGGGAGGGGCCCCTCTTGGAGGGCCTTCCCTTTCTCTTCGGTCGAGAACCGGCGGATCGGTGCCATTGTCGTTGAATTGGAGGAGAAGCAAAGAAGAAGAGGCAGAGCAAGGAGAGACGGACTGGAAGGGCTCGCGCCATTCCGTACTTATAGCCTGTCAGAGTAATGGGCCACGGGTAGGCTAACCCGAGCCCCAGAACCTTTCAAAACATCGGGGCAGACTGCGCACCTCAAGACCCCACGATGAAGAGCCGCCTCCTGGGAGTCAGCAGCAACTGTCCCTCACGGCCGAGTCCCAGGGACGACTTCGAGTTAAGCCGACTCTTGGCTGACGGCTTTGAGATAAGACGACTCTTGGCTGACGACTTCGAGATGAGCCGCCTCTTTGCTGGCGACTTCGAGATAAGACGACTATGGGAGTCGGCCCGCGACTCGAACCACCCCCTGCCTCGCTTACGAAGGGATGGCATGGCTACAGTGCGCCGTATTGCTGGAGATCTCCGTCGTGGCGCGGCACTGTTGCCATGCCCGCCCTGACCTCAGCCCCCATGGGCGGCGCACTGTGCCCACGATGGCTTACCTGTACGGCCCGAGGATGGCGGGACCCGCCCGTCAGCGGGGGTACAGAAGACGGTGAGAGCGCCACAAAGACGGACCCATGGGAGTCGGCCCCCTGGAGTCGGCCGACCCCTCCCATGGGCCCCGCACGCCATTAACCAGACAAGACGGGGAATGGCGACAACGATCGTCCGCCAGGCGGCGGCACTGTTGCCACGACCCCATGACCGAGCCCGCGTCATTGGAAGCACGGCTATAGTACCAGGCCTGTCGGCGGGGCCCACCAGCCGGCGGGCCCCAGCAGTCGGCGGAGAAGACGGCGGCCTGAGAGACAGACAGCTAGGTCCCGCGCTCAGCCGGATTACCATTGTATCCCTGGGGGGCAGGCCTATATAAGCCCCCCGGGGCACCCATGCAAGGGAGATAGCTTCTTTAGTATTAGACCCGATCATATAGGAAGGAGGGAGCTAGCCTTGCCCTCTCCTACCTCCAGAAAACAGCTCTAGGAGCAACCTTGTATTCACTTTTCCATAGGGATCATGCGGAGACCCCGCAGAGCAGCAGTAGGGGTGTTATCTCCTCGGAGAGCCCTGAAGCTGGGTAAGATCCGCCGGCGTGCATGTCTTCGCCTCATCCCGCTTCTGGGCACCGGCGACGTTCTACTCGCTCCCACCATGATAAGCCATCCTTTGGCATATGTCGCACCCAACCCCCGACATTTGGTGCCCACCGTGGGGCGAGGTGCACTCAACACGGCCCTGCAAGACCTGACTGCGCCCATTTCGGGAGACACTGACGCCGAGACGCTGGAGGCGCGCCGCCTCTAGCTCGTCGAGGGCGTGAAGAAGCTGGCAAGCATGAGACGCTTGTCAGAAGCCTACCAGCGTGAGATGGATCATGCTGTGGGCGGCTCACCGGCTCCAACTGGGCCTAGCCGCCTAACCGCGGTCTGGCAGCATGGCGCGGCCATCGCCAACCTGTTCGGGGCCAATCGTCCTGTGTACGCCACGCCTACGGAGAACATCTGTGCCGCCCAGGCGGCGGCGGACGAGCTCGACAACTTCGAAGGTGAAGAGCGCCGCCTGATGACGGAGCGAGTTCAACAGCTCCTCGACGCGGCTGCCATGCAGAACGAAGCCGGCTGCCGCACGGAGGCTCCGCAACGACAAAACGATGACTTGCCTCCCCGCCGAGATCAAGGCGCAATGTCTCGGACACCAACCGGCGATGTCCGCGGAAGGAAAGACAAGGATCCGGCTGTCAGCCACAGTCGGACTCGCATCACCATCGAGCGCGACCAAGACGGCCGCCCTAAAGTAGTAGAACCGCGGGATGACTATCTGCCTCCCCCTCCTTGCAAAGAAAGGCGAGTCTCCCCGCCACCCGTTGAGCATCCGACTCTCAGCGACCGCCTTGGCCGCCGAGAGGGAGTCGGAGAAAATGACGCCGGCCACCGGATCGACCGACTCCACCGATCCCTGGCGCTGGAAGAAGAAGACAAGTTGGGTCCTCCTTGTTTCGGACCTCGCATCCGAGACGAGCCCTTTCCCAAAGCGTTCACGCTCCCCCGAGATACGCCCAAGTACACCGGCTCTGTGAAGCCGGAAGAATGGCTAGTTGACTACTCCACGGACGTCAACATAGCAAACGGCAACAAGCGTGTTGTCGTAAAGTACGTTCCACTCATGCTCCAGGGCACGGCCCGGACATGGTTGAACAGACTGAAGCCCCGCAGCATCAACAGCTGGGTCGACTTCACCGAAGCCTTCGTCCACAACTTCACGAGCACGTACAAGCGGCCTCCCAAGCCTCGCCAACTCTCCTTGTGTGTGCAAGGCCCCAACGAGTCGACTCGCGACTACCTCACACGCTGGGCCGAGCTTCGGAACTCCTGCGAGGGCGTGCACGAGGTGCAGGCTATCGAGTACTTCACTGCCGGGTGCAGAGAAGGCACCCTCCTCAAGCACAAGCTCCTCTGCGACGAGCCAGAGACCCTCGACGAGCTGCTGATCATAGCAGACAAGTACACCACGGCCGACTCCTCCATGAAGGCGGAGATTCAAGTTAGCGCAACTAGCAAAGTCGCCCCTCAGGCTCCCCGAACTCCGGCTGGGGACGCCAGTCGGCGACAACAGCAGAACGACCACAAGCAGAAAGCCCCACAGCCGGCTTCCAGCAGCCGGCAAGTTGCGGCGGTCGAAGACCAGCAGCCGGAGGAGCAGCCTCCGGCCAAGCGGCAGAAAGGCGACAAGTCCAACTGGTTGCCGGCCTTCTCCTATGAGCAGACCCTAGATGGCCCCTGCAAGTTCCACAGCAGCGCGAAGCCGTCGAACCACACCACCCGGAAATGCCACTGGCTCACTAGAATCTCCAAGGGAGGCGGCCTCCTACCTCCCCCGCCTGCTGGGCCGCCGCATCCCCCGCCGCCCCAGCAGCCGGCTGTCAGGCCAGTCGGAGCAATACAAGACGAGTACCCAGAAGAGCACGGAGCCTATGTGGTGTTCACCAGTGTGGCTGACGATCGACGCAGCAGGCGACTGCAGCAGCAAGAGGTGAACGCAGTCGCGTCAAGCACTCCAGAGTTCATGCACTGGTCCGAGAAGCCTATCAGTTGGAGCAGAGCTGATCACCCAGAGGTGATGCCGAGTCCAGGGTCCTATGCACTGGTCCTGGGCGCCACACTCACCACGGATAGGTGGGCCGCTCGTTTCTCGCGAGTGCTGATAGACGGAGGCAGCAGTATCAACATCATGTACAAGGATACCATGGAGAAGTTAGGGATCAAGCAAAGACAGCTTCAAACCAGCCGGACTGTGTTCCACGGCATTGTTCCTGGCCTTTCCTGCTTGCCAATCGGCAAGATCCTGATAGACGTCCTCTTTGGGGACAAAGATCATTTCCGCCGAGAGCCAGTTTGGTTTGAAGTGGTAGACCTCGAAAGCCCGTACCATGCATTGCTCGGCCGACCTGCTTTGGCCAAATTCATGGCGGTCCCCCACTACGCCTACCTCAAGATGAAGATGCCGAGTTCCAAGGGGATTCTAACCGTAGCCGGCGACTACAGAAAGTCGTCTGCTTGCGCGGCCGAAAGCAGTTGGCTGGCCGAGTCCTTGGTGATCACGGCTAAGAAGCGGCTTCTTGATCGGGTTGTGGCGATGGCCGGCAAGCAGCCCGAGATGTCGCCCGACCCCAAGGAGTCGGAAGCTGAAGGATCGTTCAAGCCGGCCAAAGAAACGAAGAAGATACCCTTGGACCCGGAGCACCCAGAGAGGTACGATGTCATAGGTGCAAACCTTGACAGCAAATAGGAAGGCGAGCTCGTCGATTTCCTCCGTGAGAATCGAGACATCTTCGCATGGTCCCCTAAAGACATGCCAGGTGTACCGACGGAATTCGCCGAGCACAAGTTACATGTCCGGTCTGATGTGAAGCCCGTCAGGCAGCCCTTGCGCCGCCTGTCAGAAGAGAAGAGAAGAGTTGTTGGAGAAGAGATAGCCCGGCTCCTGGCAGCCGGCTTCATTATGGAAGTGTTTTTCCCAGAGTGGCTAGCAAACCCGGTCCTGGTGCTGAAGAAGAACAAGCAGTGGCGGATGTGTATCGACTACACAAGCCTCAACAAAGCTTGCCCCAAGGACCCGTTCGCTCTGCCGAGAATTGATCAGGTGATAGACTCCACAGCCGGATGCGAGCTGTTGAGTTTCTTAGATGCATATTCTGGATATCACCAGATCAAGCTGAACCTGGCTGACAGACTGAAGACCGCCTTCATCACGCCGTTTGGAGCATTCTGCTACCTGACCATGACGTTCGGCTTGAGGAATGCCGGCGCCACCTTTCAGCGTTGCATGCAGAAGTGCCTCCTCAAGCAACTCGGCAGAAACGCCCATGTCTACGTGGACGATGTGGTGGTGAAGACGGAAAAGCGCGGAACATTGCTGGAAGACCTCAAGGAAACCTTTGAGAACCTGCGCCGATTCCAGATCAAGCTCAACCCTGAGAAATGCGTCTTCGGAGTACCAGCCGGCCAACTCCTTGGCTTCCTGGTCTCTGAACGCGGCATAGAGTGCAACCCTGTAAAGATCAAGGCCATCGAGAGGATGGAGGTACCCCGCCGACTGCTAGATGTGCAAAAGTTCACCGGCTGCTTGGCGTCCATTAGCCGTTTCATCAGTCGGCTGGGCGAGAAGGCTCTCCCTTTATACCAGCTCATGAAGAAGACGACCTTTTTTGAGTGGAACCCCAAGGCGGACGAAGCTTTTCTCCAGTTGAAGAAAATGCTGACTACTCCCCCTGTGCTGGCGGCTCCGACTCCTAAAGAGCCCATGCTCCTATACATTGCCGCCACCAGTCGGGTAGTCAGCACAGTTATTGTAGTTGAGCGCAAGGAGGAAGGCAAGGCGCTACCTGTCCAGAGACCGGTATATTACCTGAGCGAAGTACTATCGGCCTCCAAGCAGAACTACCCCCACTACTAGAAGATGTGCTACGGCGTGCACTTTGCCGCCAAGAAGTTGAAGCCTTACTTCCAGGAGCATCCAATCACTGTGGTCTGCACAGCCCCACTTGCCGAGATCATCGGAAGCCGAGATGCTTCTGGCCGAGTGGCCAAATGGGCCATCGATCTGGCTCCCTACACCATCTACTACCAGCCCCGCACCGCCATCAAGTCGCAAGCACTGGCCGACTTCCTCGTCGACTGGGCCGAGACCCAGTACCTGCCGCCAGCGCCCGACTCCACCCATTGGTGGATGCACTTCGACGGCTCCAAGATGCGCACCGGCTTGGGAGCCGGCGTCGTCCTCACTTCCCCCAAGGCGACAAGCTCAGATATGCGCTGCAGATCCACTTCGCCGCCTCCAACAACGTCGCTGAGTACGAGGCGCTCATTCACGGGCTCCGGCTTGCCAAAGAACTCGGTATTCGCCGGATCCTGTGTTATGGCGACACTGACTTAGTGGTCCAGCAGTCATCTGGCGATTGGGACGCCAAGGATGCCAACATGGCGAGCTACCGCTTCCTTGTGTAGCAACTCAGCGGATACTTTGAGGGGTGCGAGTTCCTCCACGTGCCAAGGAATGACAACGACCAAGCAGACGCCTTGGCACGAATCGGCTCCACCCGCCAAGCAATACCATCTGGCGTCGCCCTTCGGCGCCTCCTCAAGCCGTCTGTCAGGCCTTCACCAGAATCAGACACCATCTTTGTGCCGGCCCCACCCGAAGAAGTCGGATCCGACTACAAGAGCGCTCCAGTCGAAGCCGGCCCGGGGACTCCAGAACCCGGCCCAGGGACTGCGGTAACCAGTCCGATGACTCCAGAACTCGGCCCGGGGACTGCTCCAGTCGGCCCGGGGACTTCGTCAATACAGCAAGCGGCCGCGGACCCCAACCTGCCGCCTTCCAGCCCAGCCACCCTCGTCCAAGTCACAGTACTGGCAGTTGAAGAAATAGCAGCACCCTCATGAGCCCAGCCATCCTCAAGTTCCTGGTGAGCAAAGAACTGCCAATTGATGAAATCTTGGCTCGGCAAGTACAACGCCGAGCGGCAGCCTACACCATAGTCAACAGAGAGCTGGTCAGGCGCAGCGTCACTGGTGTCTACCAGCGTTGCGTCGAGCCAGAGCAAGGCCAAGCAATTCTCAGAGACATCCATGAAGGCGAGTGCGGCCACCATGCGGCTTCAAGAGCACTCGTCGCCAAAGCCTTCCGACACGGTTTCTTCTGGCCAACTGCCCTAGAAGAGGCCAAAGAATTAGTCCAAAAGTGCAAAGGGTGCCAGATGTTCCGCTCCAAGCCACATCAGCCGGCTTCCGCACTCAAGACTATCCCCATCGCCTGGCCCTTTGCGGTTTGGGGCCTGGACATGGTGGGACCATTCAAAACAGCACGAGGCGGCCTAACTCACTTACTTGTCGCGGTGGACAAGTTCACCAAGTGGATAGAAGTAAAGCCCATCAAGAAGTTGAATGGTCCGACTGCAGTGACTTTCATCGCCGACATCACGACTCGGTACGGCATACCGCACAGCATCATCACCGACAACGGCACAAATTTTGCCAAAGGTGCCTTGGCCCGTTTCTGCGCGACTCAGGGCATCCGACTGGACTTAGCGTCCGTTGCCCATCCACAGTCAAACGGCCAGGTAGAGCGAGCAAACGGCCTCATCCTGTCTGGCATCAAGCCTCGACTGGTCGAACCACTGGAGCGTTCGGCCGGCTGTTGGCTTGACGAGTTGCCAGCCGTCCTCTGGAGTCTGCGCACGACTCCAAACAAGTCAACCGGCTTCACACCCTTCTTCCTCGTCTACGGTGCTGAAGCCGTCATCCCGACGGACATAGAGTTCGACTCTCCGCGAGTCACCATGTACACCGAGGAAGAAGCAGAAGAAGCACGTCAAGACGGTGTCGATCTGCTGGAAGAGGGCCGGCTGTTGGCACTCAGCCGGTCCAGCATCTACCAGCAGAGCCTGCGCCGATACTACAACAGGAAGGTCAGGCCGAGATCTTTCCAAGAGGGCGACCTTGTGCTCCGGCTGATCCAGCGAACAGCCGGCCAGCACAAGCTGTCGGCGCCTTGGGAAGGCCCCTTCATTATCAGCAAGGTGCTGGGAAACGACTCCTACTACCTGATCGACGCTCAGAAGGCCCGAGCACGCAAGAGGGACGACTCCGGCAAACAGGCGGAGCGCCCATGGAATGCAAATCTTCTCCGAAGATTTTATAGTTGATGCAGTATGTATCACGCTACCCTTTGTATTAAAGTACCAAGACTTCGGGGCCCCCAAGACGAGCTCGGGGACTGCCCTTTTTGTTATCTGCATGATAAGAATTATGCCTTCGAGTATACTACTCCATGTTATGCCACTTGGCACTGGGCTCGACTAGTCGGCCTGGGGACTCGCCGCCTTGCGCTATGAAATGCTTCCTGCAATCGGACAAGTAGTGTGTGGCGCCTAAGCCGTCTCCTGTCAGAAGCCGCAGCTCGCAGAGCGACTGATTGGTGGACAGGAGTAAGGAAGAATGGGCGTCCACACGAAAAATGGCTAAGGACTCAAAGCATAAGCATAGCTTAAGCCGGTTTCCTGCCTCTCTTACCAAAACCGACTCTTTAGTAGTCGGCCTGCCGCTTTCTATCCAACTTGTTAAAGAAGACTCTAAAAAATGGCCAAGTACTTGCCTTCCCAAAGTAGCCAAGCACTTGATCCAGTGGCAGCCGCAGAACGGTTGTCCGACTGGCAAGGCAGCAGCTAAGGGAAGGCGGCAAAGGAAAAAGTCAGAGGAGCAATGAGCAAGGAAAGATAGAACTCGGATAAATATTTACATAGCATAGGCCCTTGGCCGAATCTTCAAGCAGAAGTTCAAAATACACCCCGCGGGTGGAATTGTTCAAATTAACAAGTTCTTCAAAGACTACTAAAGCAGATAAAATGAAGGCAGGACGGCAGCCTAGGAGGTGGCAGATGGGTTAGGAGGGTTGGAAGAGACGGCGGTGTCAGGCGTCGGGGCGGTCGGCCGGACAGTCTCGGCTTGATCGTCTCCGGCGGCGGCCGGCTCGGTCGGGCGCGGCTTGTTGCTAGAGGCACGGTCGAGCTGAGGCTGGTCGCCCGCACCACCTTCTGGCGCCTCTGTCTCGCCTCTGTCCTCCGCCTCGCCTTCCTCCTCAGCGCTAGAACCGATCACCTCCGCCGAGTCCTCGTCGTAGTCCGGGTTCATCTCGAACCACTCCGGCGGCGCCACCCTGCCGTCTTCAGCCTGATCAGGGACGAAGATGCTAGTTTCGGCATAGTCGGCGATCGCCGTGGCACGAGCGACGAGGGCGTCTTCCACAGCTCCCAGCTCCGCCTGGGCCTCTAACCAGAACGTGGCCAGACGGTCCAGGTCCAGCCCTGGATACCACGCCTTGACGAATTCCAAGGCCCGGCGCGCTCCAGCCCGGGCCGAGGAACCCTTCCAAGCCTCAAGACGACTAGCTGCGACCTCCAGCCAGTCAGCAGTCCGACTGGCAGTGCGCAGAACTGGCATGTCTGGCCACAGGGTGGAAATGGCCTGGGCGCCGGCACGTTGAAGCCGGCGTAGCATCTGATGGGCCAGCCGCAGACGAGCCTCGATGCTCAGAAGCTGCTCGTCAAGGGTCCGGGGGGCGTTGGTGGCAATCTCCGCACCATCTTCCCTCCGCGCCTCGCAATCTGCCTCGATGGCTTGAGTGGCCGCCTATGAGTGGCCAGGGAAGAAGTCTGCCAAGACAAAAAAGAAGCAAGTCAGAATCAGGAGTCGTCCCAACCCACAGTCGGCGGCTCAAAGGAAACCAAGAAACTCACCGTCGACGATGTCCTCGATATCATGGAAGCCGGAGGTCAGCTGTGCCTCCTTGTCAGTCTAGGAGCAGCGCTCGCTTTCGAACTCGGCCAGGAGGGCAGTCTCTCTCTTCTCTGCCTCGTCCTGCGTCTTCTTCAGCAGCTCCCTCTGCTCCGCCAGCTGCGCGGCCAGCAGGTCACGCTCCGTGGGGAGTTTGCTGCACTCCTCCCCCTTGGCACACAAGGCGGAGTTGGCTTCGCCCAGCTGCTGCTGAAGAGTGGCATTGTCCCCTGAAAAACAAAGGAAAAAGATGATAAGTCGTCAGCAAAGAAGGTCGCCGGGAAGATCCGGCCCGACTGCTCAGCAGTCGGCCCGAATCTCGAGGACTACAGCCCGCGGGTGCGCCAGCACACCCCCGCAAAGAAGAAGGAGGACTCACTCCGGCTCTCTGACAAGTCGGCAGTCTGCCTGCCCAGCTCCTCGACATTGCGGTTGAAGGTAGTGGCGCGGGGTTGTGATACTCCTGAAATAAGAATTTTAGACAAGGAAACTCGCCAGAAGGAGTTCCGGGCCGCCTGCTCAGCAGCCGGACCGAAACTCGGGGACTACACCCAGTGGGTGCGCTGGCGCGCCCCCACAGAGAAGAACAAGGAAAAAACAAAGTCAAAAAAGAAAGCATACCCGGACGGCTACTCGCGATGCCAGATGCTCCTTGGTGCAGGCCTAGATGGCGTCGCCCTCGGCTCGCAGCTTCGCCTGAACATCCAGAAGCGTATGGTTCAGCGGGCCCGTGCCGCCTCCTCGCACCCACCCAACGGGCGCGGCACTCATCGCCTCGGCGTCTGGGATGGCCGAGCTGGCAGCGCCGGTCTCCAACGGGCGTGGCACCGAAGTCGCCTTCTCGAGGTGGCGGTGCGCTGGCGAGGCGACTTGAAGGAGCAGCCTCGCCTCGGACTCGTCCGCAGTCGGTGGCACCGGCGGGCCCGCCGGCTGTTCACCTCGCGCACTCGTAGACGGCGGCAGAGGCGGAGGCGGCGCGGCCGTGTCCGACATGGAGGCCTCGCCACTTTCCTTCTCCATTATAGGGTGCTCGCCGCTGGCTTCCCTAGTCTTCCCCGTGAAGGGCGACGGCACGGAGTTCAGCGGAACAACAAGCAGTGCCGATTGGCGGCGCGCGGCCTCCTCTGCTTGCCTCCTTGCCGCATCGGCGGCTTCGGCCTCGTCCAGCTTCCTCTGGGCAGAGGCCGCCACCTTCTCGGCCTCCGCCTTCTCCAGATGGGTGGCCTCGTCCTCATCGCGCTTCTCCCACGTGTTCCGCTCCGTCGCCTCCCGGAGGTCGGCGGCAGGGTCAATCCGCCGAGTAGTGGCGGACGTCTCTGCCGACCCCATGACGGAGGCGGCGGCGACCCTCTCAAAAGTAAGGGGAGCCCTGAGGCGAGGAAGGCATGTAAATGATTTGGACAAAATTCACTAATAGAAAACAAGACAAAGGCGGAGGCACTTACGCGGAGACCAGTGGCGGCTTCTTCACTTCCTTACGGAAGCGGTTGACCTTCGTGGTCGCCTCTTCCCGCTTGGTCGCGGTGGCCGCCCCCTTGAACTTCTTCGACCGGCCGCCAAGCAAGCTCGGCCCGGCCCGACGCCTCTTCGCACCGCCTTGGCCATCCAAGCCGGTGAAGGAACTCGCACCCGGCTGGCCAACCCTTGGTTGGCAGCGCGGGACGACTTCCCCCTCGACGTCGTCATCAGGCCAGTCGGCAAAAGTGGCCGACGGCCTGAAGCCTCCTCCTCCTCCTCCGCCTCCTTCGGCGTCGGCCTCCTTCGCCGCCACCCCCAAGCCAGGGTCGTCGACGTCGCTCTCCGCCCGGTCGGAGACGAAATGACGGGCCGGGCCCGTGGTGCCGGCTGAGGACTGGATGAGAGGGTTCTGACTCAAGAAAAAACCAAAAAGATTAGAAGTCGGATTCGGCTGCAAAAGAAGATAGAAGAAAAAGAAAGACGACTTACAACAGGAAGGGGGTTGGCGCGCGAGTACGGCTCCTTGCCAAACTGCCAATCCGCCGTGAGACTGCAGTTCGCGATGTAGTTCACCGTGTCCGCCACCTCCGCGTGGGGCATGTCCTTGGAGCACATCCAACTCGGCTCTCGGTGGCCGCTCATCTGACAGATCAGATGAGGTCGGCCTTGGAACGGGAGGACTCGGCGCGCCACGAAGGCGGCCAGCAGGTCGGCCCCGGTCAGACCCTCCGACCGCGTCAGCACTCGGAGTCACGCAACGGCGGCGGCTCCAGTGGGAGTCAGCGTCTTGACTCGGTGGGACCAGCTGGGGAGCCTCCCAGCTAGAGCGTCGGCTTCGTAAGGCGGCAGATTGACCCAGTCGCCGTCTGGGGTGACGTTCTTCACGTAAAAATATGACCGCTGCCACATCTTCACCGACTTGATCAGCGGAATGGTGGGGAATGGGTTGTCGGCCGTCGATCTCCGCATCGCAATGAAGGCACCACACTGGGCCGGCACGCCGCCGGCGTGCGTGCCGAGCTTGGACTGGAAGAATTTCCCCCACAGCTCGATGGTGGGGAGAACGCCAAGGAAGCCTTCGCACAGGGTGGCGAAGGAAGCCAGCAGCACCACCGTGTTCATGGTAGGTGGTGTGGCAGGAGCCCGTGGAACTCCAAGAAGGAGCGGAAGAAGCCGCTCGCCGGCAGCCCCAAGCCGCGCATAAGGTGCAAGCGGAACACGACCCGCTCGCCCTCCTCCGGCGCCGGCACTATTTCCCTCTCCGGCGCGGGACGGGCTCGCACTAGGCCCACGCCAGGGAGGCGGCGCGTCTTGCGGAGAAACTCAATGTGGTCGTCGTCCACCTCGGAGCCGTCCCATATGCCAGAGCGCACGGCGGGAGGTGCGGCGACGGAGGAAGAACTCATCGTTGCAAGCGTGGCGTGGCTCGGTGCGGCGGAATCAAGAGGAAGAAGAAGCGAGAAGAAAGCAAGGGGAGTAGGGGAGATGGGCACGCGTGTTTCCCCGCTC
Source organism: Triticum aestivum (assembly GCF_018294505.1). NCBI lineage: Eukaryota > Viridiplantae > Streptophyta > Magnoliopsida > Poales > Poaceae > Triticum > Triticum aestivum. The sequence continues at coordinate 462,318,984 of NC_057804.1, forward strand.
CCTTCCTCCCGCCTACTTATAGGCTCATGGGCTGAGAAGCCGATGGGGCGGGCGTGGGATTAACTGCGCCCCGGCCCCCACGCCCCCACGATTTACCACACGCAGTAACTACGTGCAGTTACGGCGTGGGGAACCCAACCGTCCGCACGGCCGCAACAAATCCGCTCGTGTGCCGAGGCACGGTAGTGGCGGGCCCCGCCTGAGGTCCTGTCCCGTCGCGCGTGTGGGTGGGCAGACTGACCCCGCCATGTGGCACCACGCGACGGACCCGCAACGGGCGGCTGCCCGGAAGCTTATCAGGCACGCTGCCAGGACCCTGCCGCGACGTTCAAACTCTCTAAGAGGCAAGACGGCATTCTGCGAGTCCGACTCCAGCTAGTCGGCCTGGAGGAAGACGGCGAGTGAAGCCGAGATTCGACCCCCAGAGAGATGAAACCGTTGAGGCTCCCCGACATGTCTCCCGCGGCGCCTCACCAGCTTCGGGGACTACTGTCGGAGTAATGGGCCACGGGTAGGCTAACCCGAGCCCCAGAACCTTTCAAAACATCGGGGCAGACTGCGCCCCTCAAGACCCCACGATGAAGAGCCGCCTCCTGCGAGTCGGCAGCAATTGTCCCTCACGGCCGAGTCCCATGGACGACTTCGAGTTAAGACGACTCTTGGCTGACGGCTTCGAGATAAGATGACTCTTGGCTGATGACTTCGAGATGAGCTGACTCTTTGCTGGCGACTTCGAGATAAGACGACTATGGGAGTCGGCCCGCGACTCGAACCACCCCCTGCCTCGCTTACGAAGGGCTGGCATGGCTACAGTGCGCCGTATCGCTGGAGATATCCGTCGCGGCGTGGCACTGTTGCCATGCCCGCCCTGACCTCAGCCCTCGTGGGCGGCGCACTGTGCCCACAATGTCTTACCTGTACGGCCCGAGGACGGCGAGACCCGCCCGTCAGCGGGGGTACAGAAGACGGCGAGAGCGCCATAAAGATGGACCCGTGGGAGTCGGCCCCCTGGAGTCGGCCGGCCCCTCCCACGGGCCCCGCGCGCCATTAACCATACAAGACAGGGAATGGCGACAGCAATCGTCCGCCAGGCGGCAGCACTATTGCCACGACCCCATGACCGAGCCCGCGTCATTGGAAGCACGGCTACAGTACCAGGCCTGTCAGCGGGGCCCACCAGCTGGCGAGCCCCAGCAGTCGGCGGAGAAGACGGCGGCCTGAGAGACAGACGGCTGGGTCCCGCGCCCAGCCGGATTACCATTGTATCCCTGGGGGGCAGGCCTATATAAGCCCCCGGGGCACCCATGCAACGGGGATAGCTTCTTTAGTATTAGACCCGATCATATAGGAATGACGGAGCTAGCCTTGCCCTCTCCTACTTCCAGAAAACAGCTCTAGGAGCAACCTTGTATTCACTTTGCCGTAGTGATCATGCGGAGACCCCACAGAGCAGCAGTAGGGGTGTTATCTCCTCGGAGAGCCCTGAAGCTGGGTAAGATCCGCCGGCGTGCATGTCTTCGCCTCATCCCGCTTCCGGGCACCGGCGACGTTCTACTCGCTTCCACCATGATAAGCCATCCTTTGGCATATGTCGCACCCAACCCACGACATAGCCGGAGGAGGCCAACCGTCGGCATCCACGATCGAAGGTAATCATGACCCACTTTGCATGCAGGGACTTGTCATGTTGAACGGTTGCCGAGGCATCATGGGGAAGCAGAGATGCCCACGTCCAATCAACTGCCACGCAGCGCCCAAGGCCGCAGGCTGTTGGGGCCCACAAAGCTTCACACTTGCCCCTTCGCTTCTCTGCTAAGCCAAGTCCGGGCGCGCCTTGGGCCCCGGGGCTACTGTCGGCGTTCTGGGAACGGGGGTCCCCAGACTTGCCTGCCTGCGGCCTGCGGCGTGGCTCAAGTAGTGGCCCAGTGCGGCCCACCTTCATCAACTTAAGCTCAAGACCCTCGCGAGCGGCCAAGCCTTGCGGGGCGGATGACAGGAAGCTTCCTCAGGAGCAGCCTCGTCGGGCAGGCTCGCGAGGAGGTGGAGAGATCAAGGCAGGGGTACCTCACGAGGTGCCCATGACGCAAGCCATGACGATCGAGGCCAGGCGGGTGCCGGCCTGTGCAGTGTCCTTATTTCCCCTTTGGTGCAAAGGGAGCAAGCACAGGCCAAGGCATCAAGCAAAGGCTACCGTTTCGGTGCAACAAGACCAAGACTGGCAGAGTGGCAGGATGGAGGTCACCGTGGAGCCCAAGGCGGCGTCATCGTCAGAGTCTTTGGCAGTCGAAGACCAACTTTAGTCAGGATAAGTGTACTAGATGTTCCCCTTCAAAACGGCCAATTGTTGGCGCCCTTCCCGCTCAATATTTGGGAAGAGGACCAGGGCCTCTCTATATATAGGTCTAGCCACCACAGTAGGAAGGGAGGCGGGACGAACCCTTCCAGGGAGTTCATCCACACCGCTACAAGAACATCCCTCGTGAGGCTGTTCTTCCATTGTATTGTTCATCATCAGCCCCTGAGGCAATCCACCACACCACACACTAGAGTAGGGTATTACACCACAATGGTGGCCTGAACTAGTATAAACCTCGTGTCCCCTGTGTGTTCATCTTTCTAGCCTAGATTCCTTGCAAGGCTTCGAGACGTGAGTTGGTAGGGGAGAGATCTTAGCGCGCACCCCATAGTTCGAACCTCAAGGGTCTGCCGGAAGCCGAAATTCGACAAAATCCGCTCCTACACCCCTTTCCTATTTGTTGTTTGCGCGTCAAGGGGGACTCCTGAGCATCGCGACTGAGGAGCCTAACTTGCCACGTAGCCCCTCACTCCTTAGTCCCGTCCTAGTGATCCGGTCGAGGCTAACGGCGGCTGAGGTATGCGCGGGGCCGGGCCCTGCCAACGTAGAACACAAAGCAAATAGGAAGGAAAACTGCAAAATCCCGGAAATTCAGAAGCAAATATTACAGACCATAAATTGTTCTCGCAATGCCAAACACAAGTTTAAATGCCTCCATGAGGCATGGTACATGTTGCAGGAATTGGAGTAGGAAAGAAGCCGCGAATAGATCACCCTTGGGCAGCACCGCCGCTCATGGTGGGGTTGCACTCGTCAGCTCCACCTCCTGAAGCCGTGGAGCCGGCAGCACCTCGCTTGGGCGCGGTGTTGAAGGCGCGGAACTTTGCCAGCAAGGCCTCCGCTCAGTCGTTCACAGCCTCAGCAGCAACGCCGGCAAGCTCGCCGCTCACAGGCTCCAGCAGTCCATCGAGGTCGATGTTGGGGTCGCGAAGGTAGACATGGCTGAGGACGCGCATCAGCGCTGCAGAAGAAAGGACGCGAGCTTTGGCCTCGGACATGGGGTTGATGCCGTCCACGACATCCTCAAGCGCTTGAACCAAGAAGGGAAGCAGCTCGGCGGGGCCGTCCTCGGTGCTAACCAGCGGCTTCACCAAGCCGCCATCTTAGAGCGTCTTCAGCGCCTTGTGAGCCCTCTCTTCCAGTTTCGCGAAGGCCACCCGGTCCTCAGCCAAGACCTTCGCCTTGGCGTCCAGCTCGACCCTCTCCGCCTTCAGCGCCTGCTCCATCATCTCCAGCCGACCGTGATCAGCTGAGAGCTCGGTGTCGTGATCCTTGACGGCAGCCTCCCAAGCCTTCATCTCCTTCTCCTTCGCCTGACGGTCACGAACCTCCTTGGCAAGCTCGTCACGCAGGCCTTGCAGCTCGTCCTCCAGCGCCTTGCAGCGGCCCCAGACATTTGAAGCATCCTTCAAATCCGCGTCGCGAGCGGCTTTGGCCTGGGAGGTGACTTGCTTCTCCTCCTTGGAGGCCATCACAGCCTGGCTCAGCGCCGCTCGGACGGAAGCGTCAGAGCGAACCCAGCCAGAAACCAATTCTAGGCGCCTGGCCACCAGGCGGGGGTTGGCGCGCTGGAGATCTTCTTGCATCCAGCTCAGCTCAGCAGCAGCATGGTCCAAGGCGGCAGAAGAGGCAGAGGAGACAGGAGCCGGTGGGGTAGGAGGAGAAGACGGCAGCGTGATCACGGCCTGAGGAGCTGGAACCTTCTGAGCCTCAGCAGTCTCAGTGACAACGTCAAGCGCGGGCACCTCCTGAGTCAGCGGGGCCACGGGGGCTAGCTCCCCGCCGGAGCGTCCCTTCTGGCCTCGCGAGGATGACCGGGCAGGGGAGGCGCGAGCCCCGCTGCCTCCTCTTCTCGCAGATGAAGGCGTGGCCTCAACAAACGAGCATTCCCCGAGTGGGGCCGCCAAATCCCCTTTCGGCCTCTTCGCCGCAGGCGGCGGCCTAACCAAAAGATGGAAGATGTCAAGCCTTTACGGCAAAAACAAGAGCAAAGCAGAGTTCGAGTACTTACTGGTCGGCTGCCACGGGCTCCAGTGGCCTCCGGCCCAGCTTAAAGCCTGAAAGCCTCCTACGGGGCTCAACCTCGGGAGGCCTGGCAGCAGAGGAATGCGCAACGGAAGGGGTGGAGCTGGCTTCGGGCGGCACCAGGGCTAGAGTAGACCCTCGGGAGATCAGCCCCGACCTGTCCTACTTCGGGATCAAGGGCGGGTCCTCTCCCCCTCGCTTGGCACCGGCCTCATCATCATCCGGCATGGAGCAGAGGGCGATGGATCTGTGCCAAGGGGAAGTTTCCCCCGTCCCCTCGGTGGTCGCCTCCGAGTCATGCTCTTCCTCCCCCTCCTCATCTTCCTCCTCTCCCCTGCCGGAATCGTCTGAGGACAAGTCCACAGTCGCCATCGCCGCCGGATCCTCAGGAGCTTCCGCCGACACCAGTCCGTCCCGATCGAACGTGGGCATGGCGTCCAGCATCAGCTCCTAGTTATCGCGGAGGAACAAGGGGACCGGAGTGCCCTCCGGGCTTGCCACGTCCTCCCCGACCAGAGAGCGGATGGCCGCGGTCAGATCCTCGTCGGCCAGGGCCACCGAGCTCAAGCGAAGGACGGTGTCCGCATCCTCGAGCCTCCACAATGGGCGCGAGTGTGCCTGAAGTGGAGCCACCGGGTGTGCCAAGAACTCCCTAAGGAGCGTGGCCCCGGTCACCTTCACCGCCCTCAGGTTGCCCGGCCTCAGGTCCGCATTCATCTTCTCCAGCACCAGCTTTGCACGAGACCACGCCTCGACGGTCTGGGGCTACCCTCCGGGTGGCCCCCTCCATGTTCACGGAGGGCATCACCCCGACGTGTGCCTCACAATAGTAGGCGAAGATCACTAGGAGAAGAACAGGGTTGGGGTGGAGATGGAGAGCGTGCAGGTTGTACTGGCGGAGGACAACAAAGAATAACTCAGAGAAAGGAGGAACCAGACCAGCAATGACGGAGCTCATGAAGAACGGATAGAAGGTGCTCCCCTTGTCCTCCGGCTGGGCGGAGCCGGGCCAGAGCGCACTCTCCCCCATCTCACTGCCCTGCGCTGTCGTCATCAGGCGCATGAGGGTGAGATTCTTCTTTGTCATGTTTGGGGGATCCAGAGCCGGCGAGTACTAGGCCAGTGGAGCCCCGGGCACGGTCTTGCGAGGCGCCATTGCTCGCCGGAGGTGAAGAGTTGAGGCGGATTTGGAGATTTCGGAAGCAAGAGGGCGAAGAGCAAGAAAGGGGATCTGAAGCAAGAACGAACGAGAGCAATGAAGGTAAGCCTAACCCGGACTAGCCCTTTTGTCAGATGGGCAGTTGCCGAGGCAGCATGGGGAAGCCCATGTCCAATCAACCACCATGCGGTGCCCAAGGCCGCAGGTTGTTGGGGCCCGTGGCGCTCCACACTTGCTCCTTCGCTTCTCTGCTAAGCCAAGTCAGAGCGCGCCTTGGGCCCGGGGGCTACTATCGGCATTCTGGGACCGGGGGTCCCCAAACTTGCCTGCCTGCGGCTTGCGGCGTGGCTCAAGTGGTGGCCCAGTGCGGCCCATCTTCTTCTACTCAAGCTCAAGACCCTCGCGAGGGGCCAAGCCTCGCGGGGCGGACGACGGAGGGCTTCCCCAGGAGCAGCCTTACCAGGCAGGCTCGCGAGGTGCTTGTGACGCAAGCCATGACGATCAAGGCAGGGGTACCTCGTGAGGTGCTTGTGACGCAAGCCACGACGATCAAGACCAGGCGGGAGCCAGGCGGGCGCCGGCCTGTGTAGTGTCCTTGTTTCCGCTTTGGTGCAAAGGGGGCAAGCACAGGCGCGGAGTACCGAGGCGTCAAGTAAAGGTTACCATTTCGATGCAACGAGACGAACACCAGCAGAGCGGCAGGACGGAGGTCACCGTGGAGCCCAAGACGGCATCATCACCAATGCCTTTGGCAGCCGAAGACCAACTTTAGTCAGGATAAGTTGTACTATATGTTCCCCTTCAAAATGGCCGTTGTTGGCGCCCTTCCCGCTCAATATTTGGGAAGAGGACCAGGGCCTCTATATATAGAGCTAGCCACCACAGTAGAAGGGCATCTTGCGTCGAGTCCTTCCCAAGCAGAACACCGCCACAAGAACATCCCTCGCGAGGTTGTTCTTCCTCTCTACTGTTCAATATCAGCCCCTGAGGCAATCCACACACCACACACTGGAGTAGGGTATTACACCACAATGGTGGCCAGAACTAGTGTAAACCTCATGTCCCTTGTGTTGTTCATCGGGTAGCTCAGATCCTCAGCGAGGCGTTGGGACATGGATCGGTAGGGAGAAGATCTTCGCGCGCACCCCAGAGTTCGAACCTTAAGGGTTTTGCCGGAACCCCATATCCGACAAAATACATTGAGCGTTTCCCTTGGATTATATAGATAAAGCATGTGACTTGCCAACATACGGAGACTTACCGAACTCGCAGGTCGGGACAGTTGATACCCGCAGTCCTCGGCTAAGTCCAGCCACGATTTGCCTGACTTAAAGAGCACTTTCCAGATGTCTTCGTGCGATGAGTCGAAGAACCCTAGTAGGGTCTGGTGCTTGGTCAGGTCATATTCCCATAAATTGCAAGCCCTGTGTTGGCAAGGGAGAATCCGGTGAACCAACATCACCTGGACTACGTTGACAAGTTTGATATTCTTGTCTTCCATACCCTTGACGCGCGTTTGGAGCACCGACAACTCATCGGGCGAAGACCAGTTCAGGCCCTTCTTGGGCCAGGACGTAAGCCACAAGGGAGCTCCGGATCGGAATTTGGGAGCTGCGACCCATTTTGTGCTGTGTGGCTCAGTGACATAGAACCACTGTTGTTGCCATCCCTTGACGGAGTTATTGAAGGTACCTGATGGCCCTGTGATGTTGGGCATCTTGCTCACCATGGCTCCTCCGCACTCAGCATGCTCGCCGCTCACCACCTTGGGCTTCACATTGAAAATCTTCAGCTGTAAGCCGAAGTGTGGGGGGATGCGGAGAAAGGCCTCGCACACGATGATGAATGTCGAGATGTTGAGGAAGGAATTAGGGGATAGATCATGAAAATCTATCCCATATTAATACATAATGCTGCGAACGAATGGGTGGAGGGCAAACCCTAGCCCACGGACAAAGTGAGGGATGAATACAACCCTCTCATGGGGTTCCAGAGTAGGGACAATCTGTCCCGCCATCGGGAGGCGGTGGCTGATCTTCTTGGCCAGATACCCGGCCTCCCAAAGTTTCTTGATATCCATCTCTCGGACAGTAGAGGCCATCCACTTGCCTCCAGCTCTGGATCCGGACATTTTTCGGAGGGCCTTTGTGGGCGGAGAGGGCGAATGCTTTGGCGCTGGAGCTTGAACGAGAGAGAATGGATGAGCAGAGGAATAAGAAGGCGTGGGTGAAAAAGGGGAATCATTATCTCTTTATAAAGGCGGTAGAAACTATGCGCCTCCCCACTTGCCCTGGAAACTCGCTCATTCCCCAGGCGCCGTGTTAATGGCGTGGTTGGGTTACCCACACCCGTATTGATGATAATCCCATGATAAGGGGACACGATCTCTGCTTCGACAAGATGTGCCTATTAAACCGCCTTGCAAGATGTGCAGCAGCAGGTTGAGAAAAATGGTTTGAATAATGACCAGGCCGTGGCGTGATGTCACACAATGAAAAAGTTGTCAGCAGATTAGACTTGTGGAATATTGTGCTCTCTATGGTGGTATGTGGAACTTGTTTTGCAGAGCCAGACATGATTCTTATGTTCAAGATCTTCTTTGGAGTATTCGGAGAAGGAACCCGCCTTGCAATGACGAAGACAATCTGGGCGCCGGACTCATCATCATTGAAGCCTGGTTCAGGGGTTTTTGAGGGAGTCCTGGATTAAGGGGTCCTCGGATAGCCGGACTATATGCTTATGCCGGACTGTTAGGCTATGAAGATACAAGATTAAAGACTTCGTCCCGTGTCCGGGTGGGACTCTCCTTTGCGTGGAAGGCAAGCTTGGCAATTCAGATATGTAGATTTCCTTCTCTATAACCGACTCTGTGTAACCCTAGCCCCCCTCTGGTGTCTATATAAATCGGAGGGTTTAGTCCATAGGACAACAACAATCATAACCATAGGCTAGCTTCTAGGGTTTAGCCTCTATGATCTCGTGGTAGATCAACTCTTGTAATACTCATATCATCAAGATCAATCAAGCAGGAAGTAGGGTATTACCTCCATAGAGAGGGCCCGAACCTGGGTAAACATTGTGTCCCCCGCCTCCTATTACCATTAGACTTAGACGCATAGTTCAGGACCCCCTACCCGAGATCTATCGGTTTTGACACCGAAGCACTTGGCAGCTACCCACCCTGCATGGAGAGCTCGAGTGGTCGAACATCCTAGTGGAGAGGGCCACCAGAACCGAAACCAGAATGTATAAACGCACCTCCTCTGCGGAGGTGGCATATAGTTTGAAGAGGGTCGAGGAGGACAAGGCCGCTCGCCCCTCGCGGAGAGGAGGAAGCCAGGACAGGCCCGAAAGGGCAAGGGGAAAGCTGAGGACAGGAATTCTTCCCAGGGCGGTAGCGAGGCGGAAACCACGGAAGCAGTTCAACTTGGACTCCTTGCTTATCTAAGAAGAGTAAGGAAGACTCTTCTCTTCATAAACAGCTCCGATCTGCTTGATTATCCTTGTTGGCTAACCTCATATTTTGCTGTCGTCCCCAGGGGAGAGGAGGAGGACACGGAGGCCCTCATCTACCGCTCTTAGAAGAGGCTCCGATGCCTCGGGTCGTTGGGGATCGCCGGGTGCCCGGTCTTAGCGGAGGGCGATGTGGGAGATCTTGAGCCGAGCCCCCAGTCCAGCCCCCGACCCGGAAGCGGGGACTTGGTTCTTCCTCCCGGCAGCGGTGGCGGGCTGACGCAAGATGAGCCTCTTCTAGAGGGGCACGTCTCTTCAGCCGACCGAATCAAAGACCCACCGGTAGAGAATTTCATGGGGGAGACACGCACTAAGGGCTGTCGGGGCTGCCACGGCAGAAGGTGAAGTGAAGAGTGTCGGTGTCAAAACCAGCGGATCTCGGGTAGGGGGTCCCGAACTGTGCGTCTAAGGCTAATGGTAACAGGAGACTGGGGACATGATGTTTACCCAGGTTCGGGCCCTCTCGATGGAGGTAATACCCTACTTCCTACTTGATTGATCTTTATGATGTGAGTACTACAAGAGTTGATCTACCACGAGATCGTAGAGGCTAAACCCTAGAAGCTAGCCTAGGATTATGATTGTGTTTTCCTATGGACTAAAACCCTCCAGTTTATATAGACACCGAAGGGGGCTAGGGTTACACAGAGTCGGCTACAGAGAAGGAGATCTATCATCCGGATCGCCAAGCTTGCCTTACACAAAAGGAGAGTCCCATCCGGACACGGGACGAAGTCTTCAATCTTGTATCTTCATAGCCCAACAGTGCGGCTTCCGGATACCCCCTTATCCAGGACTCCCTCAGTAGCCCCTGAACCAGGCTTCAACGATGATGAGTCCGGTGTGCAGATTGTCTTCGGCATTGCATGGTGGGTTCCATCTCCGAATACTCGAAAGTAATTTTCGAACACTTAAATTGTGTCCGGCTCTGCAAGACAAGATTCCACATACCACCGTAGAGAGAACAATATTTCACAAATCTAATATGCTGATAACCCCCCTTTTTTGACAACATGACAGCACGCCATGGTCCGGTCATCATTCGAATCGTTTCTCACAACCAGCTCCCGCACATATTGCGAGGCGGTTTCCTTGGCATGCCTTATCAAAGCAGAGATCGTGCCCCCTTAACGCGGGGTTCTCTTCAATACGGGCGTGGGTAACCCAACCGTACCACCAATCACGGTGAGTGGGGAACGAGCAGGTTCCATTAGGCAAGTGGGGAGGCACAAAGTTTCATCGCCTCTATAAAGGGGGAAGGCCTCTTCCTTTCTACCCACGCCTTCTTCTCCTTCTGCTCGTCCCTTTCTTTTCGCCCGAGCCCTAGCCCCCAAGTATTCATCTTCCCACCAACAAAGGTCCTCCGAAAATGTCCGGATCCGGAGTAGGAGGCAAATGGATGGCCTCCTCCGTCCAGGAGAAGGATATTAAAAAACTAAGGGCGACCGGGTATCTGGCCAAGAAAATCGGCCACCGTCTTCCGATGGCGGGACAGATTGTCCCTACTCCGGAGCCCCATGGTAGGGTCATTTTCCTCCCCCATTTTGTCCGCGGGCTTGGGTTTCCCCTTCACCCTTTTGTTCGCGGCATCATGTATTACTACGGGATTGATTTTCATGATCTATCCCCCAATTCCTTCCTCAACATCTCGATGTTTTATCGTCGTGTGCGAGGCCTTTCTCCGTATCTCGCCGCACTTTGGACTATGGCTGAAGATCTTCAATGTGAAGCCCAAGGTGGTGAACGGCAAACACGCCGAGTGCGGAGGCTCCATGGTGAGCAGAATGCCCAAGGTCACATGGCCGACGGGTACTTTCAATGATTCCATCAAGGAGTGGCAGCAGCAGTGGTTCTACATCACTGAGCCACGCGGCAAAAAATGGGCTGCTGCTCCTGAGTTTCGATCTGGAGCCCCTTTGCGGCTTACGTCCTGGTCCAAGAAGGGCGTGAACTGGTCATCATCTGATGAACTGTCGGTAATCCAGGTGCGCATCAAAGGTATGGAAGACAGGGCCATCAAGCTTGTTGACGTAGTCCAGGTGATGCTGGTCCGCCTGATCCTTCCTTGTCAGCACAAAAGCTGTAATTTGTGGGAGTATGACTCGACCGAGCACCAGATCCTGCGGGAGCTTTTCGGCTCCTCGCACAAGGACATCTGGAAGGTGCTTTTTAAGTCCGGCAAACCGTGGCCGGACTCCGCAGCGGACCGCGGGTACCAACTATCCCACCCCGCAAGTCTGGTAAGTCATCATTATGTCTTGGCCATCCGCATGTTTAAATGGTATGTCCCGAGAGAGATGTTTTTTAATGTGCTTTTCCACGATTATCTCAAGGATGGACGAAGAAGGCGGGGCGGATTCATTGTCCGGCCTCGCTGCCGGAATAACCGGCAGGACCACTTCTGACGAAGATGCTGGTCCCAGCGCCTTACGAGGCGCCGAAGAAAGAGGCCAACAAAAAGGCCAAGGAGACTAGGAGCAGCCTCCGTCGTCGTGGTGCCTCGGACACGAAGTCTGAAGACTCCAGTGACCACCCGTCCTCCGAAGAGGACGAGGAGGAGGAGGACGAGGATGAGGAGGAAGAGGACGAGGACGAGGAGGAAGAAGAGGACGAGTCCCCTGTGGGGGGAGGAAGAAAAGGACAGCCTCCTCATCTTTAGAGGCAGATTCGCCTAAGAGGGGAAGAACACTCATCCCCGAGGCGTCCACCACGGCTACCGACAGCAGCCCGGAGTGGGATCCCAGGGCCCAACCCCTGGTAAACTCGTAAGTGCATGAAATCCAAACATGTCCATGCATCTGGAGTTACTAAAGTGCAATATTTTGATTTGCACCGTACTTTTTGCAGTCCGGCAAGATCTCCTGCCAAACAGTCCTCATCAGAGGATTCATTGAGTTCCGATGCCTTGGAGAGCAAGATGCCTCCAAGGGCCCCTTCTCCACAGCCTAGTTGTGACACCGAGGTGTCATCCCAAAAGGACCTGGACCACGGGGTGTACCTCGGGGGCCGGACACGCGGGAGCGGCGGTTCCTATGGATGGCAGCGGGGCGATCTTGGATTTGGCCCACAGCCGGACACAATCCCGGAGACCCTTGAGGCTCCGGGATCAGGCAGGCGGCCCATCTTGACTGGAGGGGGTGATCCTGCTTCACCTGCGACCTCTGTCCAACCAAAGGTGCCAGGCAGCCTATCGATAGCGCTGGAGAGCGCCTCCATCATCGATGAACAACGCGCCCTTATGGGCACGGTGATAGAAAAGATTCAGGCCGCTGAGAGTGGGCTGAATGAATCTTGCATTAGCCTTATAAAAGGCTTGGAGGTATGTTTTAGGAGTTTTTGGAAGAATGTCATAGTATAGATAGTAGCCCCTGATACACTGTTCGGTGAGGACAGGAACCAGACAAGGGATCAAATTTCCGTCCACAGGAGACTCAGCTAATGACATATATCTCATTCTTTGTGAATCAGGCGTCTGCAGCAACTGCCTCCGCTCATACTGCGGAAGTTTCTGGACTTAAGCAGAGTCTAGGGCGGGCCGAAGAGGAACTCGGCCGAGTGAAGAAGCAGCTAGAGGATAGACAAGGTATGTTGAAATTTTAGTAAGTTTTAGCACAAGTAAGCAGTTGTGTCTAATTAAAGCATTTATATCGCGCACTCTAGGGGCAAATGCCAAAATTGAGGCGCTCAAGAAGCCTGTTGCCTTGGCCGAAAAGAAGGCAGCCGCGGAGCAGGCTCTCCGCGAGAAGCACGAGGCCAGGGTCATTGAAGCTGAACGAGAGCTTCAAAAGGCCGTGAAGAAAAGCGAGACTTTGGGGAAGAGTCTATCATTGAAAGAATCTGAACTCGTCCAAGCTCTCCAAGCCGCAAATGATGCTCAGGAGGAAGCCCATGCTGCTTTGAAGGATATTCAGGAGGCGCGGAAGATTGCGGCTAGTAAGGCTTTTTCTTAGTCAAAGGGATTTGTGTGCGATAGCATGGAAGATTCAGGGTGATCCATTGAATCCTGATTTTTCCAGGGGCGTTTGCGGATCTGCCACGCAGCATATCTGATGCTGCCCAATTCTGCCAAGCTGAGGAGAAGGAAACTGCAGAGAAGCTCTTCTGGTCGCAGTATTTGGCGCCGAATTATCCGGTGTCGTTTGTCGACCAGCTGAAGCAGCTGATCAAACTGCACCAGGCGGCCGAACTAGCCATGAAGGATTTGGTTATCCGGCTATGGCCCGCCGAGCCCATTCCGAGCAATTTCTTTGGGCTCGTGAAGCGAATTGTGAGTGCCTGCCCTCGGCTGGACGTCATTAAGCGGTTGGTTTGTATAGAAGGTGCACGAATGGCATTTGCCCGTGCGAAAGAGCACTGGGGGAAGCTGGATGCTGAGAAGCTAATGACCGAGGGGCCGCCAGAGGGGAAGGATCACGGCAAGCCCGAATTATGTTATGATGGTGTCCTGAAAGGGGCCCGCCTTGTGGCAGAGCAATGTGCGAAAGACATTATTTTTCCCTAAAGGCAGTCATGATGTCCTTTGTAAGGCGGAACAAAGTCACTTTTATGCGTTTGACTGTTATGTGTAAATTTTATTCCTGCGCGGCCGTTTTATATGTTAGTCTTGAGAGTTGGCCAGTCATCGGCTTCTGCCCCCACGTAGGAACTATGGGGGTGTTTGGGATACACCTGAACACTCTTTACCCCATTCTTGGGTCCATAAAGGAGGTGTTCAGCACAGCGAACCAGGCAATCAGACTATAGGGCTTTATTACTCTCACTTAGCCATAGGAATTCGAGTATGGGAGGTGCAGCCCCTGGTGTTCGGAAGACAACACGAGGGGCTCTAATAGCGCCTGATCGGTAGACTGATCCTTCACACTCTTCATTTTATTATGGCATTATGCGGAATAAATCCTTAAAGTTTTTACAACCTCTCGAATAGATGACCAGCTCTCGCCTTATCATGACAGTCAGTTTTCGGCTTTCTCTACTGAGGTGTTCGTCCGGAAGAACCGGGACACAATTGCAGCAGTTCTCCCAGCGCTACCTTAGCCGATATTGCGGAACATAAGGTACCAAAACATGGGAGCCGGGCAAACCCAACCAATGACCCAAGACATGATTCGGAGCTGATACATATAATGCTATAAGTTCGGGGTGCCGAACGACCGAGAAGGTGGTCGGACTTTGTTGCCGTAGTGCGGGCGCAATGAAGCCCCTGGCGTTTTAAGGCAGAACACAATGTTCGGATACCGTTATGACAAAATATCGATGAGAAATGATAGCAAATAAGTGTCAAATGACTCTTCATGTTGTATTCAAGTAATACGGCTATGCGTATGAGTATGGTGCATGTTATAAAAGAGAGGCATGACGGCAGAACCTGTTTGGACCGGGCGGTAGGGAGCTATTCACAGATCCGAAGTAGTATCCGAATTGTGGGGTGAAGATTCCCCCTTTGCACGTCCGAGCTGATTCCATGTCGCCGGTCCAGTTATGCACAAAGGCCGGCCTGCAAAAAATGCTAAAGGCGTGTGTGTGGCGCGCAGCGGCTGAGCCGTGGAATGTGGCCCGCCCAGTTTATGCCGGAGGGTCTGTTTGAGCCTTGATCAGGCTGAGATATCGTGAAGCAGTTCGGACTTGGTGTCCGGGAGTTTGGCTGTCGAATCAAGGTTCGATTGAAAGAGCCGTGGCTTGCTGCTTCTGTTGCTAAAGTGTCCGAATACTCTTCGGCGCCGAGGTGAAGCTCGGTCTTTGCCCGTAATCGTGGGCATTGTGTCATGGTGTGTTGAGTCGCAGTTTATCCTGGCGGTGCTTTGAATAGCTACTGCCTAGAGGTGTAATGTCGAAGGTTGATTCTTTGGTATGGCGACTTTTTGGTGATCCGGAGACCATCTCTAGAGTGGCGGGGCCTAAATGACCTTCGCGCCTGGTTATGACACTCTTAAATGAGTTTTTAGTGGGTCTGATCCTAGAGTGATCAATCCCTATCCGACGCACTGTGTCCTGGTGCAGTCAGTTTGGACTGTTGTCACCGCCAATGGGGGAATACCTTTGGTTGATATTGGCCAGACAGTCTAGTCGATCAAAGATGATCGATTATATTTTTATGCGACGGGGCAACTTGTTTTGTCGTCCCGAAGAGTGCATGTCCGCTCCTATGTGGGTGGTGCTTGTCGTGTTCATGGTTTTGGTTGGCGGAAGAAATTTCTTTTGCCCTGTGTTGTCTGATGATCTGGGCTTCTTGTTCTGAGACCCCCTCTTATCGTTTCCGTCGCCGACCTGCCGACCTATTTAAAGACCCAGCATTCTCTATTGGTATGATTGGCTGCCGATCCTGGGGTACCATGAATTTGACATGGGCGGTCGAGTATGCGGCTCAGGCTGGGTGGGCCCAAATTATTATTTTGAGGAGTCTTCTCCTGCTGAACGGGCTGAGGGCTACGGGCTCCTGTATTGACGGACGTGTCCTGGGCATTATCCTTCGTCTTGGGGCACTTATATTTGTTGCGCCGAGTTTTGCAGACGCTGTTCCTGGTTGCTGATGTGCCCGGGGCGCCTGCTATGTTGTTGTTTAGCATGTGTTGTTGGTCTTGTGAGTAGCCCCTGGCCGTAGTGTGTCGGCGGTGGGGTGTAGGCTGGCGTTTGGCTTTTAGTGCCTCCTCCTCAAATTGAGGTAGCAGCCTGCGCTTTGGGTAGCATATTATTCGGCGCTCGAGTACGTATTCCTCGGCTGCCCGGACCTCAGTTCGTCTGTCTTGTAGCTGCTTTTGCTTCTTCGGATTTCTTGCAATGGCTATGAGCTGGCGCTTGAAACGCTCTTGCTCCATGGGATCCTTATGCACGCCGAGTTCGTCGTTGCCTAGGCTCATCTTGTCTTCGGAGAGCGGCATATAGTTTTCATCCTTCAAATCTCCGTCTGTCGCCTGTTTGCCTGGGCTAGCATGCATGTGCTCCTGTTCGCCTGTTCAACGGCAGGCTGATCAGCGTTGTATACATCTGCGGCAGTATCCAGATTGTTTTCATCTCCTGTGCCGATATTGTTGTGGCGGGGTCTAAAGCGACGCTGATGACGCCCATGCTTTGATTTCCTCCCTGGGGGGTTGTCTTCTGTTGCCTCATCGCCATTGTTTTCTTTAGGGTGTCCACCATATATACATCATATGAAGAGGTGGTTGTCTAGTGCCCTGTGGGTGGTGGTTCTTGTTCTTCTCCGGCATCGTCGTCTATACCCTCGATGTCTTCAGAGTCATAGTTAAGCACGTCGGTCAAGTCGTCGACAGTGGCTATTAAGTGGGTGGTGGGTGGGTAACAAATTTCTTCGTCGCCTGCTTCCCACTTAAGCCGGACATAGTTCGGCCAGGTATCTCTTGACAGAGAGAGAGAGAGACTTTAACGAATTTAGCACATCACCCGAGGAGGAGTGCTGAAAGATATCCACGGCAGTCAACTCCATGCTTGGGGCCCAGTCAGATTCGATGGGCATGGATGCACGCGGTCCGGGACCAGCGACCGGAGACAAGTCCGGGGGTCCGGAGATACAGATTTCCTCATAGGAGGATTATGTGTTTGGCTCCAACACCGATGAGTGTGCGGCTTCTGGGGCGGGGTCCATCCACCCGTCCTCGGAAGGCACGATCTGCTCTGGATCGAAGCCCGGAGCCGTAGCAGGCACGATGTTCCGAATACTGTCCGACGCAGATCTAAGTCATGCACGTCGTGATCATTCGGCGCTCCTGACATGGGCCCGAATCCGTCAAAGATCAAATCTCCACGGATATCGGTGGTGTAGTTTAGGTTTCCAAACTTGACCTGATGGCCAGGGGCGTAGCTGTTGATTTGCTCCAGATGGCCAAGCAAGTTGGCCCGCAGTGCGAAGCCGCCGAATACGAAGATCTATCTAGGGATAAAAGTCTCACCCTAGACCGTATCGTTGTTGATGATTGAAGGAGCCATCAAGCCTTATCGCGACGACACAGAGGAACTCTCAATGAAAGCACCAATGTCGGTGTCAAAACCGGCGGATCTCGGGTAGGGGGTCCCGAACTGTGCATCTAAGGCTAATGGTAACAGGAGACTAGGGACACGATGTTTACCCAGGTTTGGGCCCTCTCGATGGAGGTAATACCATACTTCCTGCTTGATTGATCTTGATGATATGAGTATTACAAGAGTTGATCTACCACGAGATCATAGAGGCTAAACCCTAGAAGCTAGCCTATGATTATGATTGTGTTGTCCTATGGACTGAAACCCTCCGGTTTATATAGACACCGGAGGGGGCTAGGGTTACACAGAGTCGGTTACAGAGAAGGAGATCTATCATCCGGATTGCCAAGCTTGCCTTCCACGCAGAGAAGAGTCCCATCCGGACATGGGATGAAGTCTTCAATCTTGTATCTTCATAGCCCAACAGTCCGGCCAAAGTATATAGTCCGGCTGTCCAGATACCCCCTTATCCAGGACTCCCTCACAGAGCCCGACAACCGGTACTGCCAGGGAAACCGGGGCCCCCACCCGGCAGGCTTCTCCAGGTACTCCACTTATGCCTTTCTCCTTGTTGTCTCTTTCTATTTTTTTACCTCTTTTGGTTTCTTCATTATTTCAATCTTCTGCTTCCTTGTTGTCCTCTATTCTTCTCGCCCTCATGACACCAAGCCGAAGAGTCAGAACCATAGGAGGTGGCAGTCGACATAAGCAAGGTTGTTGTAGAAGAGGCTGTTGAGATTGTTGCCACAAAGGGACAGGGCCTCGCCACCGGGGACGCCCAAGATTCCTTGGCGGTAATGGAGCATCCTTGGAGGAGGTCCAGGGAAAGGTGGTGGTGGTCGAGGTGAAAATTCCCCTCCAGACCATGGATCCAATCCATTCCCTTGTGGTCACTGCAAGCATTCCGCTTCCTCCCTCTAACACTCTGGCCATGGCGCTGACTCCGTCTTGGACTGGAACCTCCGGCGCATCCTTGCCGACGAGCGTTGAGCTCGGCGAAGAACTTCAACGCCTCTTGGCACCGTTGTACCAAGAAGATGGGGAGGCCGATGACTCGACTATCGTCGCAATGGACTTGTCCTTCTTGGAGTCCGTGGCGACAAGCGTGAGGGAGATGCAGGCCCAGCACAACCAGAAATGGCAGGCGCTCAAGGAGCAGCACGAGTCCGTCGATAGGATGAACTAGAAGCTGAATGATAAAGGCCTGGAGCTGCGTGAGTGGCATGACAAGAAATTCAAGGTGCTCTTGAGGCAGCAAGAGGAGCTCCTGATGACGCGGGAGGATGTCATAGCCCGTGAGGCCGCTTGGCGGACCGCAAGGCATACCTGGATGCCAGAGAGCAAGAGATCTCCCTCCGGGAGGAGAAGCTCAAAGCCACTCTTCGCACCAAGGATGATGATCTGGAGGCTCTTGTTCGCCAGCGCACTAAGGATCTGGAGGACAAGCATGGAGCGACCCTGGATGTCGTTGCCGCTGGCTCTGCCGCCCAACTGAAGAAGCTCACTAATGACTTGGCTGTCGCGTCCGCCGCCAAGACTGATCTTGACCAGCAGGTGTCTAGGCTGGCGGAAGATCTTGCCGGGAACACCAAGGAGTTGGAAGCTCTCAAGGAGAAAGCACGGAAGGAGGAGGCCCTCTTGGCTGACATGCAGTCGCAACTCTCCTCCAAGGCTCAGAATCTCGACTCCGCCAACCACACCATCGCTGATATGCAAGCCAAGATTGGGTCCTTGGAGAGCATGGCAGAGTCCTCCGAATCACATCAACGCCTGATGTCCAAGTATCTGGACACTGCTAGGCGCCTCCGAAAAGATGCAGAAGCCAAACTAGAGAATCAATCCGAGCAAGTCAACCTCTGGATCAAGAGCTTGATTGGTATCGCCAAGCACCTCACTGGTTAGGCTGCGGCGATGGGTATGGACGGCCCAACTTTTTCGCTCAGTCAACACGAGGTCCCAAGCGCCAAGTTGGGAGTCTTCTTTAATGAGCTGATCCATAAGCTAAAGGCGCATGAAGAAGGGAGGGTCGAGCGCTTCGCGGCCGAGTCCCGAAAACTTGCCAGCCATGCCCTCTTCAAGGTTTTGAGAAACATTGCTTGCCGCCACCCGGATCTCGACCTTGATGATGGATTCAGGAAGCCGCCAGTAGGTGCCGACGTCACATTTGCTAAGGAGAAAGCTGCCCCCTAGCCGCCAGGGTCCTTCAACTCAAAGCTGCTTCGTCTAGGCACCAGACCAAGCGACGGGTCGCCGTCATTCCTATGTCGTCCTGTAATAAAACATGAAGTTTGTTTTGTGTTTAGGCACTATATTCCTTGCGTTTGCATGAAACTTTTACTCTTTGTTGAATCGTTAAATGCACATTTATCCCTTTTGAGCTTCTTATGCTTGCGTTCGCATGATCAATTCCTATATCTGTTCTGGATTCCTACCAGTATCATATTGCCGCAATTGTCGTAAGGGTCTGGGCCTTAGCAGTCATCTTAGCATGGATGCGTCCCGGCAGGTTTTTCCTAGGCAACTCTCAATGTATCCTCTCGTCCTGCGAGCATGGCTCGGGATAGGAAGATGGTGCGATCAAAGAAACTGGCCAAGGTTCCATCACATTAAGGTTGTCACAATACGAACGCTTGCCGAAGCCAAAGGGATAAACAATCGTAAAAATCTTAAATGTGTCAGCAAGAAATGACGGTGTAAACTTAGCTCTTTATTCTTGGTTCCTTTTCTCTCTATCGGGCTACGCGCGCTTGGTTCGCTTGCAACGCCCGGAGGAGTATAGCTGGATAGGTAACTTCCTTGTTCCCGGCAGGGAATGATATGCATTTCATGCGGTTGGCAGGCATCGAGGCATAGTGCCAGGCTTCTCTTGTCCTCCTCCCTATTTCTCCTCTCCTTTCGAGTCAGTCCAGCAGCTGTCGATGCATGGGTCGTGCCGATGCAAGCAGCCTTGCTGAAGTACACTTGCCAGGGCATCTATCAACGGACTCATACCAGCACTTTGCTCAGGATTACCCAAAATAGGGGAAATACTGGACCGAGCATCGCACGGTAATCATCGATATCGACGATGCCGGGGCTAAAGCGATGCGACTGCTGACGAAGGGAAAGGACGGGGTGGAGGGAGCTCGCGCCCGCGTGTTTCGTGCCCTTTCTTCGAATGGAACCCGAATGAAGGGTACACCATGCGGGCCGCCGGGACGGGTCCCTTGCCACCAGCAGAGATCTTCGCTGTAGCCGTGGCTACGGCGAGACACGGAGACCAACAATGTGGCGCAGGGATGGCCATGCTTTGCTTCTGCGTCTTCGTGGGCTCCACGGTCGATGGCGTTGTCGAAGACGCAAATGGCGACGAAGGCGACGCGCTGCTCACGTCTTCAGGTTCGCCCAAGCGATCCCCCTACCTGGCGTGGCAAAGATGTCGCAGGAAACCACGGCCACCTATGGGACCAGGCGGCCCCTTGCTGGTTCGGCGGGGGGAGTCTCATTGCACAAAGAGCATACGAGCATGAGGCAGCACGACAGAGACCACACGAGCAGTTTTACCCAGGTTTAGGCCGCCACGAGGCGTAAAACCCTACTCCTGCTTTTGGTGGATTGATGGTGGGAATGTGGTGGTGGAGCGTAGTACACTTGTCCAGCAAGGGTTGCCTCAAGGCGGCAGCGACTACGCGCGTATGGGCGTGTGGGTTATCCAACCTTCTAACCTCGTTTATGGTTGCCAAGGGCCTCCTTTTATAGATCAAGGGGTCACCACAATGGCAAAGTTGTCATTACGCATTTATATGATAGCAAACAGTGCTATCATACCTAACTCTGTGGGCTGACAGTGCACATTTAATGCACCGCTCAACGTCACACCATTGGTTGCCCGACAAGGCTTGCCAGGCTATCTTGCCAGCTCCATGCCTGCTTGTTTTACACGTTGCAAGACAGGTGTCATCTGTGGGTTTTTCCTGTAGGGAGAGGCTGCCATGTGGCGAATGGCTGCCACTTAATCACTCTACGGCTTGACACCGCATTGATCGATAAAGTGAGTCGTGGTGGCGAGGGTGGTGAGGTGATTTAGCCTTCGCAAGTCTCGGCAGGCCCTGCCGGGACGCCTTGGTCGTCTTCTTCTAGGGGTGGCCTCGTCCCTTCCAGGCTCACCTGCCAGGCAAAGGAGGCCTTTCTCTTGACAATATCTTGCTTCTCTGGCTTGGTCTTGGTCCCTCTGATCTTCTTGTTGGTCCTTCGAATCTCTTGGTTCCTTGTACATCTTGGCTCAAACTTGGCTTCTCCATGCACGAGTCAGGGGAAAACATATACCCCCGTATATTTTCCCCAACAAGTGCACTCAATTCACTAGCAATTGGTTCATCATAATTGGATCTCTTAAAAAGATTAGCAAGTGGATGAGGATCCATAAACTCTTTGCTTCCTGATTTTGAATAAATACACAATTATAGCAATCAAGCAGGCAAACAAACCAAGTAAGACATAAGGGCAAACAAAAAGGCAAACGGAAAGATGGAAAATAAATAGGCGAATATTTTTATGTTTTTCTGAAGACGTTTTAGAAGTGGGGGGGACTAGAGGAAAATGTCAAATAATAAAATGCAAGAGATGAGAGTTTATGATGGGTACTTGGTAGGCTTGATGTAGAACCTCCCGGCAACAGCGCCAAAAATTCTTCCTGCTACTTCTTGAGCATGCGTTGGTTTTTCCCTTGAAGAGGAAAGGGTGATGCAACAAACTGGAGATAAGTATTTCCCTCAGTTTGAGAACCAAGGTATCAATCCAGTAGGAGGTACACGCAAGTCTCCAATCTATGCACCTGCACAAACAATCAAACACATGCACCCAACACGGTAAACGGGTTGTCAATCCCTTCACGGTCACTTGCAAGGATGAGATCTGACAGAGATAGATATAAAAGATTATTAAACGTAAAACAAAGTAAAAACAAATAAATTGCAGCAAGGTATTTTTGGATTTTTTGGTTTATAGATCTGAAAATAGACCCAGGGGCCATAGGTTTCACTAGAGGCTTCTCTCTTGAAAGAAAATAATACGGTGGGTGAACAAATTACTGTCGAGCAATTGATAGAAAAGCGCATAGTTATGACAATATCCAAGGCAATGATTATGAATATAGGCATCACGTCCATGTCAAGTGGACCGACTCCTGCCTGCATCTACTGCTATTACTCCACACATCAACCGACTCCTGCCTACATCTAGAGTATTAAGTTCAAGAGAATGGAGTAACACTTTAAGTAAGATGACATGATGTAGAGGGATAAAATCAAGCAATATGATGAAAACCCCTACTTTGTCACTAGGTGAGGACACTGCAAGATTGAACCCAAAACTAAGTACCTCTCCCATTGCAAGAACAACCAATCTAGTTGGCCAAACCAAACCGATAATTCGAAGAGAAATACAAAGATATCAAATTATGCATATAAGAATTCAGAGAAGATTCAAATAATATTCATAGATAATCTGATCATAAATCCACAATTCATCGGATCTTGACAAACACACCGCAAAAGAATATTACATCAGATAGATCTCCAAGAACATCGAGGATAACATTGTATTGAAGATCAAAGAGAGAGAGAAGAAGCCATCTAGCTACTAGCTATGGACCTGTAGGTATGAGATAAACTACTCACGCTTCATCGGAAGGGCAATAGAGTTGATGTAGAAGCCCTTCGTGATCGAATCCCCCTCTGGCAGGGTGCCGGAAAAGGTCCCAAGATGGGATCTCACGGGAACAGAGGCTTGCGGCGGCGGAAAAGTATTTTGTTGGATACCTCTGTTGGTTTGGGAATATTTGTGAATTTGTAGGCCAAGAAATGGGTCAGGGGGTCCTCGAGTGGGCCACAAGCCCAAGGGGCATGCCCTTGTGGCTTGTCGCCTCATCAGGGATCTTCTGACTTGGACTCCAAGTCATCTGGATGTCTTCTGGTCCAAGAAAAATAATCACGAAAGTTTTCTTCTTTTTGGACTCCGTTTGATATTCATTTTCGGTAAAACTCAAAAACAAGGAAAAACAGAAACTGACACTGGGCTCCAGGTCAATAAGTTAGTCCCAAAATAATATACAATAGCATATTAATGCATATAAAACATCCAAGATAGAGAATATAATAGCATGTAACAATCAAAAATTATAGATACGTTAGAGACGTATCATGGTGCCAGAGGATGTGCCAGTAGGTGTAAATGAGGAGGATTTCCTCTTTTGTGCTAAGGGGGCAAGGCCAGCATGCCGGTTCCCAAAGCAACCCCAGAAGGTTGCCTAATCGATGCAAGAAGAGCAAGACGACGGGCGTGCAGGGCGGAGGCCATCCCCGAGCCCACGGGCGCATAATGGATGTTGGCTCTATAGGCGAAGACCACCTTTTGTCAGGATAGACTACGCCCCTGTCCCCCTTCAAGATTGCCGTTGTGTAGCAACCCTTCCCGCCAATGTTTTCGAGGGAAGAGGACCAACGAAGATATAAAAGGAGGGCAGGGAGTCGGCGTAGAGGGGATTACCACTTGATCCTCAACCCTTGTACTCTCATTCTCTCTCACACGTGCAATCCAAAACCAAGTAGGAGTAGGGTTTTACACTGCAAGGTGGCCCAAACCTGGGTAACTGTTGTGTCACCGGCCTGCTCCCACTAGCTTGCTCTTGTCGTAGCCTCCCCGTGGTTAGCTGCAGGGACGGATAGGGCGGTAGGAACGAGTGCACCCCAGAGTTCGAACCTTTGGGTCCCCGGAGCCCCGATTCCGATAGATATGCATAGGAAGCATAGGCCGAACATCAAAAAATCTTTCCGCTATGAAGTGATGTGGGAGGGTCATGCAAACTTGAAGGAAGCAATCTGCTCTAACTGGACATCATCGGGCATGTGTTCCAGGGTGGAGGATTTACAAAGGAAACTCTTGAATCTAGCTAATGGTCTCTCGTGGTGGAACAATTCCACTTTTGGCAGTGTTCGGAAAGAAATACAGAATTTGAAGAGGGAGCTTGAGAAGCTGCGCTAGGATCCTAATAGGATTGTACCAACTCATGTTGAGCTAAAGATCAATGAGAAGCTTGTTGAAATATACCAGTGCGAGGAAATCATGTGGCGTCAACGGTCTAGGGTCGAGTGATTGACTTTGGATGACAAGAACACTAAGTTCTTTCATCTAAGGGCTAGTATTTGACATAAGAAGAATATGATCAAAGCTCTTCAGAACGCCCTTGGTGTGTCGGTAGATGATTCGGCGGAATTGAAGGCAACGGTGCATTATTTCTATTCCACTTTGTACAGGTTAGAAGGGGTGACCAATATGGAGGCGGTCCTCAATACTGTTCCGAGCAAAGTCACGATAGATATGAGCAATATTTTATGTGATCCTTACGCCAGCGATGAAGTAAAGATCGCCATTTTTCAAATGTTCCCGACCAAATCACCACGCTTGGATGGTTTTCCAGCACATTTTTATCAGCGGCATTGGGATGTATGTGGCAAAGAGGTAACATAAGTAGTTTTGAGAATTGTTTTTTTACTATATAGTGCAAGGTAACAGCCTCATAGCTCTTTATTCAAAGAAATAAAATCACAAAAGTCCTGTACAAGTCCTGTACAACAACAAAAGGAAAGGAGTAAACTTACTTACAACCCAAACATGGCAACAAGAGAACAAACTAGGGGAGGGCAGAGATCCAAGACAGAAGGCTATCCTTAAATTTACATTTTATCCTATGAGAGAGCAGAGACATGTCATGAATAAAGTTGTGTCTCCAAGCTCTGAAAGAAGGCCTTTCATTCCTAAAGACCTTGCCATTCCTGAGAATCCATATATTCCATGCAGCAGTAAAGACCACCTAAGTGAAGAAATTATGCCCAAGATCCTTCCTAGCCTTAACTGCCATGTGGTAAGTAGTCATCCCAGGCTGAGGGTCCTAGTTGATCTACAAATAATTTCATACTCTAGTGCTGAAGTTGCATGAGAAGAACAAGTGTGTAACATCCTCATGAATGATATATGGACATAGCACACTGGAATGATCTTCCACATGCCAATGTCTCCTCTGAAGCATATCTCTAGTATTCAAACGATCTCTTAACAGCAACCATCCAAACATTTTAGTTTTAAGAGTGCATGAACATTTCCAAATCCATTGGAAAATAGGATCAACAAGAATATCACGGTGCACATGGTCATAAAAAGTTTTAGGTCTGAAGCATCCCTTATTAAAAGGGCAGGTCCATGAATCATGTTCTTCAGAGAAAGCATATCCATTCATCATTTGTTGCAGACATTCCAGCTCATTAAACGCTTGGGTAGATAAAGGAAGATGCAAGGCTGAGAGGAGCTCCTGGGAGAGAACATCAGAAACTGATTGTTATCCATCAATAACAAATGAAAAAATCCTAGGAAATTTGAGACTGATGGAAGAACCATTAAGCTCAGCAACACAACTGACAGTCCAAAACATTATAGGCCTACCATCTCCCAACTTTGGAGAAGCCATCTGACAGTACTTGTGTGCTAACTTGAACACATCACGCCACAAAAAAGACCCACATAAGCTAGTAGTATGAGGAACAGAGCCATCATAATATGAGTCCCAGATAACACCAACCCAAGGAATGTCATGGTGATTATAGAACTTGTGAAAAATTTCATAAGCAGGGCCTCATTCTGCACTCTTAAATTAAGCACATCAAGACCTCCTTTGTTTTTAGGCAAACATACCAAATCCCAAGAAGCCAAAGATTGCCTGGGTGAATCAGAATTCCCTCTCCAAAGGCATTATCTTTGAATTCTTTCAATTTGCTTCAAAATACCAGGAGGGATGACCAGGGTGCAAAGGAAATATATGGGCATGGAAGTTAAAACAGACTAAAGCAATTGTAACTTGCTACCTTGGTTTAGAAAACAAGAAGTGGCACATAAGTTCCTTTCAATTCTATGCACAAGGGGCATGAGATCCTGAATTGAGGGCCTGGTAGTTCCCATGGGGAGGCCCAAGTGAAAGGCATAACTCCCAACTTACAGCCCAGAATGGAAGCCAACCTATTAGCTTCATCATTTGACATATTCATAGGCACCATTAAAGATTTTGCAAAGTTCACAGACAACCTAGTTGAGGCAGCAAAAACATCAAGCATATATTTAAGAGCAATGAGCTGGTGATCAGAAGCAGGCAGAACAATTAGTGTATCATCAACATATTGCACAATGGGGTAATACTGACTATGAGATGGAATTGGTAGAGTCAAGATTCCTTTGGAGCACATATCATTGACCACAAACTGAAGAAGATCAGCAGCAAGCACAAACAGTAGGGGTGACATTGGGTCACCTTGCCTAACTCCCCTTTCACATTTGAAATGATGATCAGGTACACCATTAAGAAGCACAGAGCAGGAGCCAGATGACAAGATGGAATGCATCCACAAAATCCATTTATCATTAAATCCTTTGTACTTCAGAATCCCAAGGATGGCATCATGCTCAATTGTATCAAAAGCTTTAGTAAAGTCCAACTTCAGGAGAACAATGGGTTTTTTAGATGCTTGACATTGATGTATATACTCAAAACACCAAGCTAAGCAGTCCTGAATAGACCTAGATTTAATAAACATATACTGATTTTTATGAATACATGATAAAATCACTTTCTGCAGTCTATTGGCAAGGAGCTTAGTAAGAAATTTCAATCAAGTGTTGGTCAGTGAAATTGGTCTATAATCATTCAAACCCTCAGGTGAATGCTTTTTTGGAATCAGAGTTATGAGAGAGCTATTTATGCACTCAAGATCAAGATGCCCTTAGAAAAATCTTTTACCAACTGAAGAAAATCATCTTTAATAATAGCCCAACACTTTTTAAGAAAGAGTCCAGTGAAACCATCAGGCCCAGGAGCTCTGTCTGGAGGCATGTCCTTAATGAAACTGTCAATTTCCTCCTGAGAAAAAGGCTTAGTCAACTCATCAAGGCCCTCAACCTTTTTAATAATATTTGGCATGTCAAAACCCATGTGAGTGTCATTAGCACAACCCATCCTATGTTTAAATTCCTGCAGAAATAGCCCAACAATTGTTGCATGATCAAAGGCCACATGTCCATCATTAGAAGTGATGCTAGAAATAGAGTTGCTCCTATAGCGCTCAGTAGCCATAGCATGAAAGAACTTTGTATTTTCCTCACCCACTTTAATGCTTCTGATGGTACTTCTTTGCTTCAAGTATATAAATTGCAACTTAAGAATTTCCTCCAGATGGAGCTTAACAATTCATCTGAAATTTGCCTTAGGCCCATACAAAGGCCTAAATTCCTCTAATCCGTCAAGGCAAAGTATGACCTTGTTGCAATTTGAAATGACAGCTTTAACCTTAGAAAGACTGACATGCCAATGTTTGAGGGCATTTCAAAGAGCTTTAAATTTTGTAGAGATGACAGCTGTAGAAGAGATCCTATGAATGGGCCTGCTCCAAGAATCTCTGACACAATCAAGAAAGCCATGTAAATTAGTCCAACAATTTTCAAAGCAAATGACCTTGGCCTTAGGAATAAAAGTTTTGATTTGTACCACATATGGTACATGATCAGAGGCAGTCCTGGCTAAAGGCAAAACCATGGTGTTGGGATAAGAGCAAGTCCACATAGGTGTTGTGAAGAACCATTCAATCTGCTCAAGCAAAGGAGCATTTTGCATATTTAACTATGTGTATTTTCTACCCTTAATGGGAAGTTCAATTAAGCCAAGGTGCCCAACTACTTCATTAAATAAGAACATGTCATTGATGTCCCCACCAGGTTTGTTCCTATTTTCCATCGCGCGCAAGAAGTTAAAATCACCCAACAACAGCCAATTAGTATCATCAGGTATAACTAAGTCATGCAACCAATTAACAAAATCTTCCCTAGCTGGATTTTGACAGGGCCCATAGACAATGACCATTGTCCAAGATTGGGAGTTATGAGTGGACTTAAACTCCACCACAATTCCATAGCTAGCAGACTGAATGAGCTTGCCATCAAACATAGCAAAATTCCACACCACCAGCATCCCACCCAAAGCACTGGATGAGGGCACATGAACAAATTGATCAAAACATCATGGACAACACTTACGAATAAAACATTGATCAATAATCTCACATTTAGTTTCTTGTAAACACATGATCGAACAAGCACTTTCATCAATTTTCTGACGCACTACATGCTGCCTATCATCAGAATTCAAACCACGAACATTCTAGCACAGCACTTTCCAATCTCTAAAGTTGTATTGATTCATTACAGACCAAAATAAAGTAGCAGCAAAAGACTACCACGTAGTGACAGCACCAGATCGACCATACCGCAGCAACAAGGTTCAGATAAAACATAAAACACAAAAAAAGATAAATGGTTTTAACAAGGGTTAACCATAAACCCCACTCAAGCAATGATTTAACTGTCATCAGAACTAGAAGATGCAGAAGAGGGCTTGCATGAAGAAGCATCAAGCTTCTCCCTAGTCAACTTCTCAGGTGCAATGCCAAAGTGAAGGCCCACATGTTGCAAAACATCAATTGGAGTAGGAGGCAGAACAACAGCCTGATCTTCAGCATGATGGTCAGCTTGCGACTGCTAATCCTTGGCTTGAACCTTGCACTTCTTGCAAGGTTTTGCAGATGGTTTCTTCAGGGAAATAGGTTTGGCCGGAGAGGAGTGCTTAAACCCATCACGCAAAGCAGAAAGCCTAGCATTGTATCTCACCTCAGACTCAATGATCACAGGTTTTGATTTACGAGCATGAACTGGGCATCCAACCGGAGCAGCAGAGAAATTGAAAGTCGACATCTTGACATCAGACGAAGCTGTGTCATCCATAGGACAGTCCTCAACCACAGAATCAAAGCAAAGAACACGTGCAATAGGAGGTTTCCGTCGAACAATCGCAGCCCGACAAACAGGAGATGGATGAAAAACCAGCTTGTTACTCATAGCAGAGTAAAAAAGGAGACCTCCCATGAGCGTTTAGATAAGATCACCGGCTTGAAAGGACTGGAGAACTGAACGCCTCGCATAATTTGCATAACCTCAAAGATGGGCAACATGCGCTGGAAAGACCTCGTCCATTGCATCACAGGAGGAAGAATAGGTCCAAATACAGTCAAAACTTGGCCAATTAGCACATGAGGATCAACGATGGGCGGCTCTTAGACAACAACAACCCCCTACTGATCAGGTACAGGTCCATCAGCAGAATCAATAGGCCCAGAAATTTGCATAACCACCGATTCTTGAGAAACAGGCTGAGCTTCATCTCCAAAGACTTCCTCAATGACCACATTGTCCTGCTGGTTACCATGGTGCTGATCATCATTATGAGCAGCAGGATTCTCATTCCATCCCAACTCAGGAAACTCAGGCAACACAAAGTTAACATCAGCAAGAGGCATGTTACCAGGCAGCGGGTGAGGATTGCCATTGAACGGCATCGGGTCTTCATCAACTGGCAGAATATTAGCAAATTTAGCAGAGAGAACATATATCGGAGCGGTCCAGGAAATGCGCGTAGCACCAAAATTAGCATATTCACGATAAACAACATCTCTAGGCACTTGCTGCAGGCATGGGAAGGAGACATAAACCAAAGTTATGACCATCCTCGGATCATCCTGATGCCACAGATGAAAAACAACCGAAGGTACTAACTACATCAGAGATATGCTGTGTGGTATGGTGATCCAAAGGCACTCCCAACATCATGATCTAGCCCCTATGAAAACCCTGAGCTGCTCTGTGATTGATGCCTTGGTCATGAGGAATAAGTCGAACAAAGTGGCCATTGCCCAGATCATAAGGTGGGTGATTCATGACAGCATGCCTAGAAGCAGGAGACGGAACTCAAACAAACCCACACCCTCAATCCATTGCTGATCACTAAGAACATGACGATGCAACCGAGTCATCACAAAGTCACTAACCAGTTGCCGGAAGTAATGAATCTGCCCAGGAGGCGGCGGAGGCTCCACAATGCCAATAGCATACTTCTCATGTCGCTGGTCAGGAGAAATGGCCGGAGAGAAGAAGGTCCATGGCAGCCGAGTTGGTCCTCCGTCGATGATCTCAAACCCTGGCGAAACAAACTCGAGGGGATCCAGGGGGAAGTTCGCCATGGATGGCTCTGGTGGAGGAGGGGAGACTTGATAATGCACGGGAAGAGGTGAAGACGCGATGGGACTCGTCTGCACCGGCGCGTGGGTCGTCTCTATAACCGAGGAGTCCCTTGGGAGGGAATAGGAGGCTGACTCGTGGCGGGTATGGGAATCAACAAAGCGGATTTTACTGGATTTTGCTGCGTTAGTTTTACCCTCCAAACATAACCATTATCCCTGGCCCATATAATGCAATCCCGTCAAAGGTGACCATTACATGAGCAAGCGAAGCAGGCAGGGCAGGAGACTGACAAGTGGCCCCGCTGGTGGCATCTGGAGCACGTTAGAACAGGGGCCACCATGTCATCGAGCATACCATCAAATGTAGCATCAGCTTCCTGGGTGGAGGGGATTTGCACGTGCGGGGTGGGAAGCAAAGACCCATTATGCAGATTAGGCCCAACATGGGAAACCAGAGAATCTGGAGTTGACGTAACCAAAACAGCCGATGTGCATGGATCACGGGAGGAAGGAAGATCATGTTGTTGCAAATCTCCAGCCAGAAAACTCGCACAGTACCAAAAAACAATAGGTGGAGTAGCCACCGTCCACTGGGAGCTCGTCGGCGACGAGGGTCGGATGACCAAATGCTCATTAGCGGGAAGCACGTACCCAGCATCGGAAACTGTATCAATACAAGCCTGAGTGGAAGGGTATCTATATCCATTGCAAGTTTCATAATTTTGAAAGGTTGCAAAAGAAAGCTTCTTTTGCACAGAACCAGTAGATCGAACAGAGGACTTGACTGGTTGTTTATGCATAGCAATCATCCCAAGAGTTGCCCTTCGCTTAGAAGGACTAACTAAAATCCATTCCGCATCACATTCTAACTTCCAAAGATGAAACTCACGTTCCCAATTTGGACCCCCACGACCCCAAAGATTAAAATAACATTTGAACTGAGGGCATGCAAAGGATCTAAGATCAACAACAAGAAAACCAACTTGCTTGGAGGAAATGTTGAAAGAATAAACCTTGTCAGATATGCAAGATACACCCAGCTCGATTGCAGATCCACCAATGGCAGCCTCCAGCGCCGCCGCCACCGAATGATCATTGAGTTTGAAATCATGGCGGCTAAATGACACGACCAACATGAAATGTCCATTGGCATCCATAGGACGAACCGTAAACCCAGTAGATCTGAAAACTTTATCCGCGAATTCCAAACCCTTGAAGGAATCCAAGCCAAGGGTTGATCCCGAAGAAAAAACCATATCCCCTAGGAGAGGGAGAGACGCCGAAGATGTTGGTCGGAGAGGATTAGGATTTTAGTGGTGGTGGAAGGAGATCGCCGGAGGTGGAGGTGGTGGGAGGTGGGAGGTGGGAGATGCCATTTTATCGTTCCTCTTGTTGCTTAGTTTAGACATCAGTTTTGAGAATTGTTAGAGGGGAGAAGAGCCCTGAATGCATAAATCGTATCGTGTTAGTGTTAATAAGGTAAAGAATCCATCCCTGTTGTCTCAGACCTATTAGTCTTTGCAATGTATCATACAAGATTGCATCCAAGGTTGTTGCAAACAGGTTGAAGCAAATCCTTCTAGATATTATTTCTAAGCAACAATCAGCGTTTGTACCAGGAAGGTTGATTGTTGATAACATCATCATGACGCATGAGTTCTTACATTTTATGAAGCGAAGCAAGTCCAAGGAGAATAGCTTATGTGCTTTGAAGCTGGATATGATGAAGGCATATGACAAACTAGAATGGGCCTACCTTGAGGTTATGATGCTAAAGTTGGGATTTGCGCCTCCATGGGTACAGATAGTGATGGGCATGGTCTAGTCTGTTTCTTTTTTGTCCTTTTTAGTGATGAGAAACTTGAGCAATTCACACCAAGTAGAGGTATTCAACAGGGAGATCCAATATCCCTATATCTTTTCTTAATAGTGGCAGAGGGCCTTTTCGTGCCTCCTGAAATCCAGTTCTTCGTCATCAACTCTAGGTGGAGTTAAGGTGGCCCCTACAGCCCCGGCTGTGAACGATCTTCTTTTCGTTGATGACAACCTGCTACTTTTTAAGTCAACTATAGAGGGGGTGGTTGCAGTATCAAACCTACTGGAGACCTATTGCTTGGCATTGGGACAATAAACCATTATAAGTCTTCTACCTTTTTCAGCAAAGAATGTCCACAGTTGGTTCGTGCATGTGTTGAGATTATGTTGAATGTGCAAAATGAGTCCTTGAGTGACAGATACCTAGGTATGTTTACCGTTGTGGGCCAGTCAAAGAATGGAACGTTCAATTATCTAAGAGATCGAGTATGGGAGAAGGTCAGAGGATGGACGGAGAAGCTACTATCCGCAGGTGGAAAGGAAGTTTTAATAAAATTGGTTGCAAGGGCTATACCGGTATATTCTATGGCTTGTTTTTTCCTACCACGAGGTTTGCATGAGAGCATAACATCTCTGATTAGACAGTTTTGGTGGGGTACTAAACAGGGAAGAGAAAACCAAGTTGGGTGTCATGGGGTGATCACTAAGCCCAAGCATTTGGGAGGCCTCAGTTTTTAGACATGGAGACCTTCAACCTTGCTTTGTTATCTAGATAGGCATGGCGATTATTGCACTATCCCACTGCTCTCAGTTTGCTAATCTTGAAAGTGGTTTACTACCCGGGTACTTCTTTGTTGGAAGCCATACTAGGGTCACATCCCTCACAGATTTGGCATGCTATCTTGGACGGAAGAGACATGATGATTCAGGACTTGATTAAGAGAATAGGGGATGGAGAAACCACAAGCATATGGGACTTAAATTGGATCCCAAGAGATAATTTCAAGAGGCCAATCATATGTATAATTACGGAGCCACCTCAGAAAGTCTCCGAACTCATTGACCACATTTCTTCTTCATGGGACGAGCAATAAGTCAGATCAGTCCTAATGGATGTCGAAGCAATCCTCAAGATTCCCCTGTGTATGCATCAGGTTGATGATTTTTGGGCCGGGAGTGAGGAGGTAAAGGGTAACTTCACTGTTCGATCTGCATATTGGATGATCCAGAGAACAAAAATGAGCAGGGAAGTATGGTTGAATGAGTAACAGGGTGTCCCCAATTTACACGTCGAGAGCACTGGGTGGACAAATCCATGGAGTCTAAAAGTTCCTTCAAAGCTTAAGAATTTCTTATGGCGGTTTGCTCAGAATTCTATACCAACAGCCAGCCTTCTACACCATCATAACATGTCAACAACTAGTTTGTGTCACTTTTGTGGAGCCGATGATACATGGAAGCATGGACTATTAGAATGCTCGTTGTCTCGGAGTCCGTGGGCGCTATCGGCGGATGAGATAGTCAAGCAGATGAGTGCGACTAGAGATCTCAATGCTAGATCATGGCTGTTTTCAATGCATGAGTAGTTATCACATGCTCATTTCACTACATTGGCAATCACCCTTTGGGAAATTTGGGGAGCCCGTCGCAAAGATATCCATGAAGACATTTATCAGAGCCTGACATCAATACATGGCATCGTGCAATCATATTTGAGGGACATTAGAGAAACTGAGCCTCCGAGACCGTTGGATCCTACTACGCAGCGCATCAGACCACGGGGGTGGATTGCCCATCCCGAAGACTTGGTTAAAATTAAGGTTGATGCAGTTGTTGGCCGAGGAGGATCCTATGGTGCTGTCAGCACCTTATGCAGGGATCAAGCTGGCAAGTTCTTAGGTGCGTCAGCAATCATCTTTCCAAACATATTTAACCCGGCGACACTAGAAGCTTTGGCTGTCAGAGAGGGCCTAGCTCTAGCAGACGATCTGTACGAGAGGAGGATCCAGGTGGCATCGGACTACAGGGTGGTAGTTGATGATATCAAGCAAAGGAGTGCAACTATATATGGTGGAATCACACATCAAATCATAGAAGTCTACCTTTTCTATTTGTAATATAGTTCATGAATTTAGGAGCTCAAATATCGAGGCTCACAAACTTGCGAAGCTTGCTTTATCCCTAGGGTCTGGTCACCATGTTTGGTTTGGCCAGTCTGATGGTCTTTATTTCGTCCCTGTAAATATTGTGACGGTTCAATAAAAAGCTTCGGAGTTTGCCGAAAAAAACTAACAAAAGGCGCTCCTTTGGGAGCCTCCCCAAGGGTCACTTCGGGTGGGCTAAGAGGGCGGCTCTCAACCGCCGCCATGCGTCGCGCTCCGGACGCTCCCTCCGGATTTTGTTTTATTTTCGCACACGTTTTTGATTATTTAGATGGGGTTTTCTGGGTTTTCTCGGGTTTCCGCCGGTCTTTCTTAGCTTTTGGACCAAAAATAAAATTCACAAGAAATGCGAAAAAACACTTCTTTTTTGCTTTCGTGAGAGCCACGGATTTTCTTTCGCAAGAGACATGGTCGTGCCTCTCGAAAACAGGAAAAAACACATTTCCTTTTTCTTTTACTTTCGCGAGAGGCACGGATTTGCTTCCACGAGAGGTACGACTGTGCCTTTCGGAAAACAAAAAGAAACACATTCTTTTTTTTTCCTTCTGCGAGAGGCACAGATTTCGTTCCACGAGATGCACAGATTTGCTTTCACGAGGGACATGGATTTGTTTCCACGAGAGGCACGACTGTGCCTCTCGAAAACGAGGAAACATATTTTCTTTTTTCCGAGAGAGGCACGAGTTTACTTGTGTGAGAAGCACGGCCATGCCTCTCGAAAACGGGAAAACATGTTTTTTTCGAGAGAGGCACGAGTTTACTTCTGTGAGAAGCACGGCCGTGCCTCTCAAAAATAGAAAAAACATGTTTTCATTTTTTTTCCACGAGAGGCACGGGTTTAATTTTCATGGAGGCACAGATTTGCTTCCGCGAGAGACATAGTCGAGCCTCTTTCGGACAGGAAAAAAAGGTGCTCCCGGTTCAGTTTTTTCATCCGGGTTTTTTGTAAAAAAAAGTTTATCAAAACCTATCAACATGAGATTTAGTTTTGAAGATCTTGACGCAAGGAATCCAACGATGAAAACGGTTCAAGATTTGGACGCACGGTTTAAGAGATAAACCTTTTTGAATAAACGGATCTACAAAACAAGGGAAAACTCCAGGTTGTGACAAGCGACGCACATGCAGTGTGCCACTTGTCGCAACCTGGGAAGGTGGGGGTGACATTTGCAAAGAGTGCATTTTTTTATTAAAGAGTGCTCATTAATGATTTTGAAAGACCGCATCGCCTACAACGAGCCACTAGTGGGCTAGCCCAGTTACCATGTGGTATAGTCATGCTGATGTCATTATGACGCCACATGCGGGTTTTTTACTTCTTTAAGTTGTTATATTTTAAGAAACACTAAGTACATATATTAAGAAAAATTGTTTTTTTTTTGACAAATGTTCATCGCACATTATAAAATGTAAATGCTGTGTGAAAAGATTGTTCGCTCAACTTTTAGAAAATGATTATATCATTTGAAAAAAAGGTATCTGAATTTTTTGAAAAGTTTACGTATTTCAGAAAAAAATTGTTTGAAATATTTCAAATATGTTATACCTCAATGTAAAAAATGTTCGAGTAATTCAAGAAAAATCATTCAAACAATTCAGAAAATGTACTCTACATTTAGAGAAATGTTGACAGTGTTAAGAAATGGTTGTGATGTTTTTGAAAAAACAATTGTTTATCCAATGTAAACAAATATTCACATAGTTTAAAAATTGTTTTATATCACACAAAAAAAATGTTTTTAATGTGTACTTCAAAAATGTTTAACATGTATTAAAAAACATGTTGAACTTGTAATTATAAATTGGTTAAGATGGCATTTCAAAGATATATTTAAAACATGTATTTGAAAAAAAAGTTTGTATTTAGAAAAAGTTAAATATATATAGGGAAAGATTTTGAATATATAAAAAATGTGTAATTTGTATAAATAAAAATAGATATAAAACATATATTTGAAAACATGTTAGTCATGTATTTGAAAAATGTTAAACATGTATAAAAACTGTTACTGATGTATACGAAAAATGTACAATGTGTATAAAAATAGTTATATTTTTGAAAAGGTAATATGAAATAAAATAGGAAAAGTAAGAAAACCGAGAAAACGGTGAAACACAAAAGATAAAAAAAATCGAAGAAAAAATAAAGCCTGAAGAAAATCAATGCAAAACAATGAAAAGACCGATAAAAACCCACACAAAAAACACGCACAGAACTTCAATATTGGCCGGCCCAAATACCACCACCTTGTAGGCAAGCCGTAATAGGAAGCACTATGAGCGGCATATAGCTTCCGCGCTCCTATGCGACATGGCAATAGGATGCCTCATAACATGGTTTGTGAAGTTAGAGCGCGCATGTTGATTTCACCATCATCGCGGACTGCAAGTTGTTGCCTTGATTCTGATTGTGTAGAGCAGGCCGGATGGTTTATATGCGATGCCCATAGTCAAAAACATTGGAGCCTTCGGTCTTCCTGTTGGCGCGGGAGCTATCTCCAACGTCTCGCAATAGGCGAGTCGTATTGGCCAGCTCAATTTGGGTTCCTGCAGGAATGGATTTTAGCGGCTGTTTTTCTGTGCGTTTTCTGTGTTGGTTTTTTCGGTTTTCTGTGTTTCCTTAGTGGGTTTCTTCAATTTTTATTTTTCCTTTACCTTCTCCTTTTTATAATTTCCTGGGTCGGTTATTTGTGTTTCTTTACTTTTTTTCTTTTTCCTTTTTATTTTGTCAATATGCGTATATTTTTTCATGCACACTGTACATTTTTCTTATACATGAACTTTTTGATACATTCTTAATACTTTTCAAAGACATGATTACATATTTTCAAATACATCTTTTAATATATACCTTTTTATACATAGTGTATATTTTTTATATATCTGGAATACTATTTTATACATGTTTAACATTTTTTAAATACATGTTTTGAACATTTTTTAATATGTGTTAAACATTTTTTAACTACACATTGAAACATTTTTTATGAAACTAAGCGAACATTCTTTACATTACATAAACCATTTTGTAAAAAATGCATGAACATATTTTTTGAAATGCCTGAACATTTTTTTAAAATGATAGGTAAATTTTTCGAATGGTAAAAAACTTTTTTTGAGTCACACGGACGGTTTTATCTATTGTACAAACATATCTTGGAAATGCCACGCACATTTTTTTAAAACACGTGAATTTTTTAAATACCACAAATATTTTTTGAATACTATCATCATTTTTAAAAGTTGCGCTAAGAAATTATATGGACCATGCTACGCGTCGGGCCGGCTAATCTTTCAGAAAGATCTCCCGCCTCGCGAGCCGTCAGATATGGCCAATCTAGCGGCCGAGCGACATGCAATAGTTTTGCAACAAACGCCTTTTGCAGAAACATTTTGCAACAAGGGTTGTGTTGCAGAATACTTTTGTAACGAAGGTCTTGTTGCTTAAAAATATTTCCCTTCTTTACTTCCTTTTTTGCAACAGGTGGTGTTGTGAAAGAACTTTTGCAACATATAGAACGTTGCAAAAAAATTGTAATGAAAATGGTGTGGAGAAATGCCGCCGTTGTCAATGCATCTCGCAGAAACACAACTGCCGTTCGCCGCCGCCGTTTGCAACACTGTCGATGTTGCAAAAAGTCACATCAAAAAACGTTACTGCAAAAAACTGCATTTGCATGTTCGAGCCTGAAAGCCATGGCCATGGCCATGGAGAAGCTCGAGCTTTGGTCGGGCCCTCCGCGTCCTGTGGGTGCGCCCCAGCCACGGTCGCATCCCCGTAGCGCACACACGCACACAAGCTCCATCTAGCTATGCCCGCTGTAGGTATGCACCTGTGAAGAAGAAAGAGATGTGATAAGACTGGAAAGGGAAGAAGATAAGATTCGTGGGACCACATAGATACGTGTAGCATAGAGAAGGCGGCGGACGCGCATTGTGTTTTCAGCCGGTTGATTAGAATCATTTCCCAAATTATATACATTGCGTTAACATTTTAAAATTTGTGGTTTTTTAAGTAACAAGAAGTTTTATGTATTTATAATTTGTTTGAATATCTGAACAAAAATAAGGAACAAATAAAAAGACAGTGAAAAGTTAACTAACCTCCATGAAGTTACTTGGGTTGGTCCATTCGTAGCGACGCTGAAGCGAGACAAGGTTTTGGGTGGCATAAAGCGAGAAGAAGTCGCTCCCTCCTGCATAAAGCGTGAACATACGCACCCACATTCTACCCTATGAACATCTAAGAGACTAAGTCAACGGCTTGTAATATTGACGATGTCATCGTAGACGCCTCGCTATCGACAAAAATATTACCTAACATAGAAAGAATATTTTGCCTTTATGAAAACACAAAGCGTAGAATCGAAGTTTGATCATTGGTCGGCCGAAGGTACTGTTAGCCTCTTAACTACTTCCTCCGTTCCTAAATATAAGCCTTTTTAGAGATTCCAATATAAAATACGTACGAAGCAAAATGAGTGAATCTATCCTCTAAAATACACCTGCATGTAGTTTATATTGTAATACTGAAAGGGCGGTACTCTGCGCCGGCGCACCGGCGGAACGTTTCGGCCGGTCCAACCAGAGCCACTCGATCTGGACATGCGTAACCGTCAGATCTGCCCCACATCTCCTATCGTCATCCTCCCCATGGGAAAAAAGAGGAGACACAAAAAGCAGACGCCACCGCCGCTCGCGGGATCCCGCACTCTGGCATGCGCTTCTCTCGCTTGGACCACCGCTGCCCCTGCTCGTCGCCGGCGCTCGCAGCCTCGCCGCCGCCGGCGAACCAAAACACCACCCGCCTTCATCACCGACACCGAAGTGAAAAATGCCGGTTCCAGCAAAATCAAAATACGGTGGTAGCAAAATTTTAGGATGGTTCCAGCAAAAACAAAGGGTGATAGCAAAAACTCTTGATGTTTCCATGAAGACTCTGGTAGTAGCAAAAACTCCGGTGGTAGCAAATGGCATCTCCGGTAGTAGCAAAAATCCGAGACGGTTGTAGAAAAAAAAAACTATCGCCGCCGTTGAGCAACACCGCCGTGGGTGGATGTAGCAAAAAATGTCTTCAGTTCCAGCAAAATCAAAATATGGTTGTAGCAAAAAAGACTGGAAAAAACAGAAGATGTATGTAGCAAAAAATCGACAAACACCGGTAGTAACAAAAAATCAAAACGGTTGTAGCAAAATGGTTCATCGGTTGCAGCAAAAATCACCTAGTAGCAAAAATTTGGGCGGGGGGTGGTAGCAAAAGCATGGGCCAGTTCCAGCAAAAACAAAACATGGTTGTAGCAGAAAAAAAAGCAAGTTCCAACAAAAAATGAAGCTGGTTCCAGCACTCGACAAAGCCGGTAGTAGCATCGGATATCGCTGGTTCCAGCACTCGACACTAGAGAAGTCCGTCGCAGCTCGGCCACCGGAGGTCCAGCACCCCCCGATGCCCGTCGCAGCACGGCGCTCGGGGTCCCGCAGCTAGCACGGCTTCAGGTGGAAGGAGGGGAGAGGTGGGGAGCGCCCATGGCGAAGGAGGCGGAAGGAGAGGGAGAGGTAGGCAGCGTCAATGGGGAGGGGAGGTGGAAGAAGGAGAGGGAGGCAGGAGCAGCGGCGTGGGCAGGAGGAAGAAAAGGGATAAGGAAGCAGGGCGGTGTGTGGCCAGCAGTCGTGCTGAAGAGATAAGGTAGCAGGGCGGTGTGCGGGGCCCTCGTGGGGATGACGTGTCCCTTCCTGCGTTAGCGCTACGCGCGGTGTGAGCGAGTCGACCGGCCGAATTTTGGGCCGGTGCGCCGGGTACAAGCGTTTCCCATACTGAAAATACTTATATTTTAAAAACGGAGGGACTATTCGACAACAGATTGGTTTTTCTTCCGGCCCAAAAATTGAGCATGCCTACCTCGACTTGCCGGTGGTCGGCTGACGTGACCGTTTCGCTGTGGAGACTGGGAACCGTGGGACGCCGTGTGGAACAGAGTGCTTGCCGGAGAAAGCGATTCAGATGAGACGGCCGACCTCCCCCGGGCGACGCCTTCTCCAGGGCCTCATGTATACACCACCGAGACAAAGCCATGTGCGTTGTTTTTCCTGGCAATACTGTATATATAGTCCTAGCTGCATAAATCCACGGGAGGCGAAAGATGGCCGATGCTGTCCCGTCAAATCCATCGTTGTCCATGGCCCTCGCTTTAGTATCTCTTCGGTGTTGGCAATTAGGTGGCATCGTTCGGATTTGATGGAATCTGGAAAATATTCACGCGCGACCTCACCTGCATTTCCTAAACGGCGCCTTAAGCGCCCCTTAAAGGCCAACCAGTACAGGGCGCACACCTCCCTCTCCCCGCTGGGCCGGCCCATTTCCTTTACTTTTTTCTGTCAGCAAAAAGTTCGCTAGAGAGGTGGGATTAGAACACTGGACTTCCTTTGTTTAGCGTGAATGCAGCAACCAACCAGCCACCCTCATCTAGTGTGACTGGTTCCATCGTTTTTTTCTATTGTCTTCTTTCCTCTTTCTTCTTTTCTTCTGTATTCGTCTTTTCTTTTTTTTTCTTTTTTTTCTGTACCTTTTCTCAAAAAATGCGTGAACTTGTTTTCTGTAATACCCGTTGAAAATTTTGCGATATCCGTTGACATTTTCTTAAAATAAGCTGAATTTTTTAAATAATACAGATGAACTTATTTTAATATATGATGAACACTTTTAAAAAAAATAGGAATATATGTGCTGAAGAATTTTCGGACACGTACTGAACATTTGTGAAAATACGTTGAAAAATTTGCAAATACACATTGAACATTGTGTAATATATACTGAACAAAATCAAGAAACATAGTGAACAATTGTATACTCATTGAACCAAAACCAAAATAGAAAAAAAATCCTGAACATTTTTTATATCCATTGAACATTTTAAATAATACACGATGAACATTTTTGAAACAACATGAATATATGTGTTGAACAATTTACGCATTCAACATTTAGTAAAAACATTGAAAAATTTCATAATATACGATGAACATTTTTATAATACATGATGAACATTTTTATATGCAAAGGTGAACAATTTTATAATATACATTGAACATTTTTCTTAATACATTGAAATTTTATGTAATACACGGTGAATATAAATTTACCAAATTGAGAAATAGTTCATCAATTGTGAAAAAAATCAAGAATTAAAATAAAACCGTCGAACCAGGAAGAAGAAAAACGAAAAAAGAAAAAAGAAAAGTGAAAAGAAGTAAAGAAGTAGACGATGTTAGATTTTTCGTGTGAGAACTGGTGGCCGGTTGGTTTGTGCGTGCTAATTCAAATCTGAGGTCGCGTGTTTGAGTGCAACCAGATCCGGTTTTGTTTTCATTTTGGAAAACAGGAAATAAATAGATGGGCTGGCCCACGCCAGGGAGCGCGTGAGCGCCGGTTTCGTTCGGCGGCGCGCAACGCGCTAGTTAGGAGCTCCCGACCTCACCCTGCCCGGTTGCGTCCGTTTGAGGTAGGACAGACAAATAGCGCGG
Organism: Triticum aestivum; assembly: GCF_018294505.1. Taxonomy (NCBI): domain Eukaryota; kingdom Viridiplantae; phylum Streptophyta; class Magnoliopsida; order Poales; family Poaceae; genus Triticum; species Triticum aestivum. The sequence goes on from NC_057804.1 coordinate 462,360,648, forward strand.
TCCAATACGCGGCCCCAAACAAACAAATGTCTGAATTTCGTTCGTTTTCGACATATTTTTGGCCCAAACTTATGCCGAGTTTAGGGTGAAACGGACATCGCGCGGACGGGCTCGACGCACGCCTTTGTCCTCTTGTGGCCCGCCTGTCGGGTCACAAGCAATCCATTCGCTTCCAACGCCTCCACCCGCTCTCACCCGCCGCCGGCGCCGGCACTATTCTCCGGCCGCCTCCTCACTGCTCACCCCCCGGCCGTCCATACCAGAGCACGTCTCGACATGGCCGCTACCATGCCCGCGCTTTCGTAGGAGTTTTCGCCGTCGCTTGGAGGAGATTTGGCCATCGCCGTCGTAGCCAGTGGCAGAGGGGATACGACCGCCGGCGACATGGACCACGGTGGCCACGACAGCTCCCGACGAGTGCTCCAGAGCGGCCAGTAGCCGGCCGCCAACCACCCCTGCTGCATCAAGGTGATCATCGCGGCCTCTTTGTCACCATGACCGCAAGGTGTTTGACACTTTGCCCACAAAGGTATGGATAATGGAGATGAATTTTTCTTCCACCACTTCATTTATTCATCGGATGATCCGTCCTCGAATTATGAAGATCTTGTGGTGGTTGCACCGGTCGTTCACGACCACATTGAACGGCAGCTTCCTCAGTACAGGGGGTCACTCCCTGACCGTGCTCCCAACCTGAACCGCAACAGGAAGAGAGGCCACTCCCTACTTTATGCCGATTACTTTGCGAACACCCCACTCTTCAAGCCGGATAAATTTCGTCGCCGTTTTCGTATGGCAAGGCATGTGTTCAATCATATCAGAGAGGGAGTGGTTGCTCATGACCCATATTTCGAGTGCAAGATGGATGCCCTTGGCAAGCTTGGATTCTCCTCTTACCAGAAATGCACCGCGGCCATCCGCATGCTTGCATATGGAATTCCAGGCGATCTGGTGGATGAGTATGTGCATATGAGTGAGTCCACATGTCTGTTGTCACTGCACAGCTTCTGCAAGGCCGTGGTGGCAGTGTTTGGCCCTGAGTACTTGAGCCAGCCAACTGCCGCTGATATAGAGAGATTGTTGGCGACCACGTAGCTAGAGGCTTTCCAGGCATGCTTGGCAGCATAGATTGTATGCATTGGGAGTGGAAGAACTCCCCATTTGCTTGGCAGGGCTAGTACAAGGGGCATGTTAAAGCTTAAAGCGCGCACTGTCATATTAGAAGTGGTGGCTTCACAGGATCTTTGGATATGGCATTCATTCTTCGGCATGGCATGTTCTCACAATGATATCAACATGCTGCAGCGTTCTCCAGTCCTCGCAAGGATTGCAGAAGGCCACACCCCACCTGTAATCTTTGAGATCAACAGCTACCAGTACAACAAGGGATACTACCTAGCTGATGGTATATATCCTCAGTGGTCAACTTTTGTGAAGACAATCTCGAACCCCCAAGGTGAGAATACAAAGAGATTTGCCCAAATGCAAGAGAGTGCTAGAAAGGATGTGGAACGTGCTTTTGATGTGCTTCAATCCCGATGGGGTATCGTTCAAAACCCTGCGCCGACATGGGATGAAGGGAAGCTTTGGGAGGTGATGACTGCTTGTGTGATCACGCACAACATGATCGTCGAGGACGAGCGTGATGACAGCATCTTCGACCAAGGATTTGATTTTCAAGGTGAAAACGTTGAGCCCCTGCACCAAGAATCGGCCACGTTTGAATAGTTTGCCCAATTTCATCGTGAAATGCGTGATTGGCACACTCATTTGGATCTTCAAAATGACTTGGTTGAGCACGTGTGGAATCACATTGGCAACCAATAGATGTATTGGTTCATTGAAGACAATTTCGGTATGGTTGTAAAACTATTTTCTTAGAGACAATTTTGATTGGGTTGTAAAACTATTTTTATTTCTAGACAATTAATATTTGGACGTGCAAACTTGTTTTGAACATTAAAATATGAATATATGGACATTTGGCCGTGGCGGATAGGATGGGGCCAAAGGATGCGTCCGCATGCTGGACGCGCGGCCACTACATCCCAGCACAGGCCCGGACACGACCCCATTGCCCTACCCAAACAGACAAAATCCACGCAAAACAGACACCCGTTTGGGGTCGTGCCCTGGAGTTGGCCTTAGCTCGACACCGACGACTAGCAAAACCTCCCCGGTACGCAGCGTATGCCCATTTTAGGTACGGCGATGGTACCCATTACCCACGTACCCTGCGGGTAAAAACCCTATTAGGGTAAAGGTACGGGACAAAAAATTTCCCATGAGTATGTAAATTGGGAAATCTCAAACCCATCGGGTAGAGCAGGTATGGGTATGAGATCATATAACCCATACTCGCATACCCATGTACCCTTATAAAATCTAATAAGTACGGAAAAAAATACCTGTAGCCTTTGTCATGAGTTTATGAACTTAAAAATGTATGACTATGTACTACTGTTTTTGACTATGTGTTGATGTTTTGATGTATTGTTGTTTACAAGAAAGTGTTGATGTTTATAAAATGTTGTGTGTTTATGATGTGGTGTTGTTTATAAGTATGTATTGATGTTATTATGTGTCGCTGTTTATAAGTATGTATTGATGTTATTATGTGTTGTTGTTTATAAGTATGTATTGATGTTATTATGTGTTTACGATTGTATCTTGTTGTTTATGATTATGTGTCACTCCAATTGATATTATGCAAACATGATTTTTTTTTACCCGTGGGTATCCATTTACACTATCGGGTGACGAGTATGGGAAAAATTTATACCCACTCGCGGGTATGAGTACGGGTGATGGGTACGCTTAAATGGGAGGGATAAGGTATGGGGTGGCTCCACCCGTACCCAAACCTTGTGGATGTCATCCCCCTTTGCCTAGGACTGGCGCATGCATTGCAACCAATGTACTCCGGGCATAGCTTCTTGTGTGTTGCTAGATTTAGATGGACAATAGCACTGTACCACACACTGTTTTAAGTTGACAATCTTTCTTTTTTGACCGTCGGAAGATGTGTGAATCCTTGCCGAATTTTATATGTGTGAGCTTGCTTTTTAGTTACACATACAAAATCATTTATAAGAGCATCCCAATAGGCAATGAATAAGTTGGTGCCCAAAACCCCCGGTAGAACAAAAAATGTTGATACATAATACGTGTTTAGGCCTTGTACAATGTAAGGTGCTTAGGGGAGATGCTTAGAGAAATAAATCAGGCTTCCTTAAGCACTGGTGCTTATTTGTACACGGTAGGCACTTAGTTAGGCATCTCTCCTGTAGAAATAGGCATCGGTGTTTTAGAAAAACCTGATTTGTTTTTCTAAGAACCTAGCATTGTACAATGCCTTAGTGTAGGAGAAAGAAGATTTTTGGGCACCGCCGCTACCATTGCTTTTACAGATGATGTAAAAGTGGTTTCCAATTATTATTTTTAACCTTTCAGTCCTTCCGTTGAACATGTTGGGGATGCCGGTGGCCGTGGCAACAGGTGATGGCAGCTCCCCATGTATGGCAGTGGGAAGGCAGTGGAAGTGGCCTTTGGCTATCCAGGAGCTGCTACTTTTGTCGTGGAAGGGTTCACCCTCGGTAGGGGCAGCCTTCTTTTAGGCAACAACATCTGCCAACTGATCCTTCGGCAACCTCTTACCAGCAGTGGTGGTGGACGGGCATGTGTAGGATCGAAACTAGGTCTAGAGGGGGTGATTAGACTATTTGACCAAATAAAAATCTAACATTTTCCCAATTTTAGTTGTGGGCAGATTTTAACAACATAGCACAAGTCAAGCAATCAACCTACACATGCAATTCTAAGAGTGTAGTAGCAGAAAGTAAAATATTGCACATGAAGGTAAAGGGAAGGGTTTGGAGAGTGCAAACGCAATGATGACAGGAGATTTTTGGCGTGGTTCCGATAGGTGGTGCTATCGTACGTCCACGTTGATGGAGACTTCAACCCACGAAGGATAACGGTTGTGCGAGTCCACAGAGGGCTCCATGAAGGTGTTGGAAATATGCCCTAGAGGCAATAATAAAATGATTATTATTATATTTCCTTGTTCATGATAATTGTCTATTACTCATGCTATAATTGTGTTATCCAGAAATCGTAATACATGTGTGAATACATAGACCACAACATGTCCCTAGTGAGCCTCTAGTTGACTAGCTCGTTGATCAACAGATAGTCATGGTTTCCTGACTATGGACATTGGATGTCATTGATAACGGGATCACATCATTAGGAGAATGGTGTGATGGACAAGACCCAATCCTAAGCATAGCACAAGATCGTGTAGTTCGTTTGCTAGAGCTTTTCCAATGTCAAGTATCATTTCCTTAGACCATGAGATCGTGTAACTCCCAGATACCGTAGGAGTGCTTTGGGTGTACCAAACGTCACAACATAACTGGGTGACTATAAAGGTATACTACAGGTATCCCCGAAAGTGTCTGTTGGGTTGATACAGATCGAGACTGGAATTTGTCACTCCGTATGACGGAGAGGTATCTCTGGGCCCACTCGGTAATGCATCATCATAATGAGCTCAATGTGACCAAGTAGTTGGTCACGGGATCATGCATTACGGTACGAGTAAAGTGACTTGCCGGTAACGAGATTGAATGAGGTATTGGGATACCGATGATCGAATCTCGGGCAAGTAACGTATCGATTGACAAAGGGAATTGTATACGGGATTACTTGAATCCTCGACATCGTGGTTCATTCGATGAGATCATCGTGGAACATGTGGGAGCCAACATGGGTATCCAGATCCCGCTATTGGTTATTGGCCGGAGAGTTGTCTCGGTCATGTCTGCGTGATTCCCGAACCCGTAAGGTCTACACACTTAAGGTTCGGTGACGCTAGGGTTGTAGAGATATTAGTATGTAGTAACCCGAAAGTTGTTCGGAGTCCCAGATGAGATCCCGGACGTCACGAGGAGTTCCGGAATGGTCCGGAGGTGAAGATTTGTATATAGGAAGTCCAGTTCCGGCCACCGGGAAAGTTTCGGGGGTCACATGTATTGTACCGGGACCACCGGAAGGGTCCCGGGGGTCCACCGGGTGGGGCCACCTATCCCGGAGGGCCCCATGGGCTTAAGTGGGAAGGGAACCATCCCCTGGTGGGCTGGTGCGCCCCCCTTGGGCCTCCCCCTGCGCCTAGGGTTGGAAACCCTAGGGATGGGGGGGGGCACCTGACTTGGTTGGCAAGTCCCCCCCTTTGCCCCCCCTTGAGATTGGATCTCTAGGGGGCCGGCGCCCCCCCCCCAGGGCCCCTATATAAAGAGGGGGGAGGGAGGGCTGCGCGCCCTAGTCCCTGGCGCCTCCCTCTCCCCCCGCAACACCTATACCTCTCGCTGAGCTTGGCGAAGCCCTGCCAAGATTCCCCGCTACTTCCACCACCATGCCGTTGTGCTGTTGTATCTCCATCAAACTCTCCTTCCCCCTTGCTGGATCAAGAAGGAGGATACGTCTCTCCCAACCGTACGTGTGTTGAACGCGGAGGTGCCGTCTGTTTGGCACTAGGATCTTTGGTGATTTGGATCACGACGAGTACGACTCCATCAACCCCGTTCTCTTGAACGCTTCCGCTCGCGATATACAAGGGTATGTAGATGCACTCCTATCTCTCTCGTTGCTAGATGACTCCATAGATTGATCTTGGTGATGCGTAGAAATTTTTTATTTTCTGCTACGTTCCCCAACAGTGGCATCATGAGCTAGGTCTATGCGTAGTTTCTATGCACGAGTAGAACACAATTTTGTTGTGGGCGTAGATTTTGTCAATTTACTTGCCACTACTAGTCTTATCTTGTTTCGGCGGCATCGTGGGATGAAGCGGCCCGGACCGACCTTACACGTACGCTTACGTGAGACAGGTTCCACCGACTGACATGCACTAGTTGCATAAGGTGGCTAGCGGGTGTTTGTCTCTCCCACTTTAGTCGGATCGGATTCGATGAAAAGGGTCCTTATGAAGGGTAAATAGAAATTGGCATATCACGTTGTGGTTTTGACGTAGGTAAAAAACGTTCTTGCTAGAGCCCTATTGCAGCCACGTAAAAACATGCAACAACAATTAGAGGACGTCTAACTTGTTTTTGCAGCATATGCCTTGTGATGTGATATGGCCAAAAGGATGTGATGAATGAATTATATGTGATGTATGAGATTGATCATGTTCTTGTAATAGGAATCACGACTTGCATGTCGATGAGTATGACAACCGGCAGGAGCCATAGGAGTTGTCTTATTATTGTATGACCTGCGTGTCATTGAATAACGCCATGTAATTACTTTACTTCTTTGCTAAACCGTTAGCCATAGTAGTAGAAGTAATAGTTGGCGAACAACTTCATGGAGACACGATGATGGAGATCATGATGATCTAGATCATGGTGTCATGCCCGTGACGAAGATGATCATGGCGCCCCGAAGATGGAGATCAAAGGAGCAAAATGATATTGGCCATATCATGTCACTATTTGATTGCATGTGATGTTTATCATGTTTTTGCATCTTATTTGCTTAGAACGACGGTAGTAAATAAGATGATCCCTGATAATAATTTCAAGAAAGTGTTCCCCCTAACTGTGCGCCGTTGTGAAAGTTTGTTGTTTCGAAGCACCACGTGATGATCGGGTGTGATAGATTCTAACGTTCACATACAACGGGTGTAAGACAGATTTACACATGCAAAAACACTTAGGTTGACTTGACGAGCCTAACATGTACAGACATGCCTCGGAACACAAGAGACCGAAAGGTCGAACATGAGTCGTATAGAAGATACGATCAACATGAAGATGTTCACCGATGATGACTAGTCCGTCTCACGTGATGATCGGACACGGCCTAGTTGACTCGGATCATGGATCACTTAGATGACTAGAGGGATGTCTATCTGAGTGGGAGTTCATTAAATAATTTGATTAGATGAACTTAATTATCATGAACTTAGTCTAAAACCTTTGCAATATGTCTTGTAGATCAAATGGCCCATGCTAATGTTGCCCTCAACTTCAACGCGTTCCTAGAGAAAACCAAGCTGAAAGACGATGGCAGCAACTACACGGACTGGGTCCGGAACTTGAGGATCATCCTCATTGCTGCCAAAAGAGCATATGTCCTAGATGCACCGCTAGGTGAAGCACCCGTTTTCCCCGCAACTCAAGACGTTATGAACGCCTGGCAGTCGCGTGTTGATGACTACTCCCTCATTCAGTGCGGCATGCTTTACAGCTTAGAACCGGGGCTCCAAAAGCGTTTTGAGCAACACGGAGCATATGAGATGTTCGAAGAGCTGAAAATGGTTTTCCAAGCTCATGCCCGGGTCGAGAGATATGAAGTCTCCGACAAGTTCTACAGTTGTAAGATGGAGGAAAATAGTTCTGTCAGTGAGCACATACTCAAAATGTCTGGGTTGCACAACCGCTTGTCCCAGCTGGACATTAACCTCCCGGATGAGGCGGTCATTGAGAATCCTTCAGTCGCTCCACCTAGCTACAAGAGCTTTGTGATGAACTACAATATGCAGGGGATGGTGAAAACTATTCCTGAGGTATTTTCAATGCTGAAATCAGCGGAAGTAGAAATCAAAAAGGAACATCAAGTGTTGATGGTCAATAAAACCACTAGTTTCAAGAAAGGCAAGGGTAAGAAGAACTTCAAGAAGGACGGCAAGGGAGTTGCCGCACCTGGTAAGCCTGTTGCCGGGAAGAAGCCAAAGCATGGACCCAAACCTGAGACTGAGTGCTTTTATTGCAAGGGAAGCGGACACTGGAAGCGGAACTGCCCCAAGTACTTAGCGGACAAGAAGGCCGGCAACACTAAAGGTATATGTGATATACATGTAATTGATGTGTACCTTACCAGTACTCGTAGTAGCTCCTGGGTATTTGATACCGGTGTGGTTGCTCATATTTGTAACTCAAAATAGGAGCTGCGGAATAAACGGAGACTGGCGAAGGACGAGGTGACGATGCGCGTCGGGAATGGTTCCAAGGTCGATGTGATCGCCGTCGGCACGCTACCTCTACATTTACCTACGGGATTAGTTTTAAACCTCAATAATTGTTATTTAGTGCCAGCTTTGAGCATGAACATTGTATCTGGATCTCGTTTAATACGAGATGGCTACTCATTTAAATCCGAGAATAATGGTTGTTCTATTTATATGAGAGATATGTTTTATGGTCATGCCCCGCTGGTCAATGGTTTATTCTTAATGAATCTCGAACGTGATGTTACACATATTCATAGTGTGAATACCAAAAGATGTAAGATTGATAATGATAGTCCCACATATCTGTGGCACTGCCGCCTTGGTCACATTGGTGTCAAACGCATGAAGAAGTTCCATACAGATGGACTTTTGGAGTCTCTTGATTTCGAATCATTTGACACGTGCGAACCATGCCTCATGGGTAAAATGACCAAGACTCCGTTCTCCGGAACAATGGAGCGAGCAACCAACTTATTGGAAATTATACATACTGATGTGTGCGGTCCAATGAGCGTTGAGGCTCGCGGTGGCTATCGTTATGTTCTCACCCTCACTGATGACTTGAGTAGATATGGGTATGTTTACTTGATGAAACACAAGTCTGAGACCTTTGAAAAGTTCAAGGAATTTCAGAATGAGGTAGAGAATCAACGTGACCGAAAAATAAAGTTCTTACGATCAGATCGTGGAGGAGAATATTTAAATCACAAATTTGGTACGCACTTAAGGAAATGTGGAATTGTTTCACAACTCACACCGCCTGGAACACCTCAGCGTAACGGTGTGTCCGAACGTCGTAATTGCACTCTATTGGATATGGTGTGATCTATGATGTCACTCACCGATTTCCTGCTATCATTTTGGGGATACGCTCTAGAGACAGCTACATTCACTTTAAATAGGGCACCGTCTAAATCTGTTAAGACGACACCGTATGAGTTATGGTTTGGCAAGAAACCTAAGCTGTCATTTCTAAAAGTTTGGGGATGCGATGCTTATGTCAAGAAACTTCAACCTAAAAAGCTCGAACCCAAGTCGGAAAAATGCGTCTTCATAGGATACCCTAAGGAAACCATTGGGTATAACTTCTACCTCAGATCTGAAGGCAAGATCTTTGTTGCCAAGAACGGGTCCTTTCTGGAGAAAGAGTTTCTCTCGAAAGAAATAAGTGGGAGGAAAGTAGAACTCGATGAAGTACTGCCTCTTGAACCGGAAAGTAGCGCAGCTCAGGAAGATGTTCCTGTGGTGCCTGCACCGACTAGAGAGTAAGTTAATGATGATGATCAAGGTACTTCGGATCAAGTTGCTACTAAACTTCATAGGTCCACAAGGACACGTTCCACACCAGAATGGTATGGCAACCCTGTTCTGGAAATCATGTTGTTAGACAACGGTGAACCTTCGAACTATGAAGAAGCGATGGCGGGCCCAGATTCCAACAAATGGCTTGAAGCCATGCAATCCGAGATAGGATCCATGTATGAAAACAAAGTATGGACTTTGACAGACTTGCCCGATGATCGGCGAGCGATAGAAAACAAATGGATCTTTAAGAAGAAGACGGACGCGGATGGTAATGTTACCATCTATAAGGCTCGACTTGTCGCTAAGGGTTATCGACAAGTTCAAGGGGTTGACTACGATGAGACTTTCTCTCCCGTAGCGAAGCTGAAGTCCGTCCGAATCATGTTAGCAATTGCCGCATACTATGATTATGAGATATGGCAAATGGACGTCAAAACGGCATTCCTTAACGGCTATCTTAAGGAAGAACTATATATGATGCAACCGGAAGGTTTTGTCGATCCTAAGAATGCTAACAAGGTATGCAAGCTCCAGCGATCCATTTATGGGCTGGTGCAAGCATCTCGGAGTTGGAACATTCGCTTTGATGAGATGATCAAAGCGTTTGGGTTTATGCAGACTTATGGAGAAGCCTGCGTTTACAAGAAAGTGAGTGGGAGCTCTGTAGCATTTCTCATATTATATGTAGATGGCATACTTTTGACGGGAAATGATATAGAACTTTTGGACAACATTAAGGCTTACTTGAATAAGTGTTTTCAATGAAGGACCTTGGAGAAGCTGCTTACATATTAGGCATCAAGATCTATAGAGATAGATCGAGATGCCTCATAGGTCTTTCACAAAGCACATACCTTGATAAGATATTGAAGAAGTTCAATATGGATCAGTCCAAGAAGGGGTTCTTGCCTGTGTTGCAAGGTGTGAAATTGAGCTCGGCTCAATGCCCGACCACGACAGAAGATAGAGAGAAGATGAGTGTCATCCCCTATGCCTCGGCTATAGGGTCTATTATGTATTCCATGCTGTGTACCAGACCTGATGTAAACCTTGCTGTAAGTTTGGTAGGAAGGTACCAAAGTAATCCCGGCATGGAACACCGGACAGCGGTCAAGAATATCCTGAAGTACCTAAAAAGGACTAAGGATATGTTTCTCGTTTATGGAGGTGACGAAGAGCTCGTCGTAAAGGGTTACGTCGATGCTAGCTTCGACACAGATCTGGATGACTCTAAGTCTCAAACCGAATACGTGTATATTTTGAATGGTGGGGCAGTAAGCTGGTGCAGTTGCAAGCAAAGCATCATGGCGGGATCTACATGTGAAGCGGAGTACATGGCAGCCTCGGAGGCAGCGCATGAAGCAATCTGGATGAAGGAGTTCATCACCGACCTAGGAGTCATACCCAATGCGTCGGGGCCGATCACTCTCTTCTGTGACAACACTGGAGCTATTGCCCTTGGCAAGGAGCCCAGGTTTCACAAGAAGACCAGGCACATCAAGTGTCGCTTCAACTCCATTCGTGAAAATGTTCAATATGGAGACATAGATATTTGCAAAGTGCATACGGATCTGAATGTCGCAGATCCGTTGACTAAACCTCTTCCGCGAGCAAAACATGATCAACACCATAACTCTATGGGTGTTCGATTCATCACAATGTAACTAGATTATTGACTCTAGTGCAAGTGGGAGACAGTTGGAAATATGCCCTAGAGGCAATAATAAAATGATTATTATTATATTTCCTTGTTCATGATAATTGTCTATTATTCATGCTATAGTTGTGTTATCCGGAAATCATAATACATGTGTGAATACATAGACCACAACATGTCCCTAGTGAGCCTCTAGTTGACTAGCTCATTGATCAACAGATAGTCATGGTTTTCTGAATATGGACATTGGATGTCATTGATAACGGGATCACATCATTAGGAGAATGATGTGATGGACAAGACCTAATCCTAAGCATAGCACAAGATCGTGTAGTTCGTCTGCTAGAGCTTTTTCAGTGTCAAGTATCATTTCCTTAGACCATGAGATTGCGTAACTCCCTGATATCGTAGGAGTGCTTTGGGTGTACCAAACGTCACAACGTAACTGGGTGACTATAAAGGTATACTACAGGTATCCCCGAAAGTGTCTGTTGGGTTGACACGGATCGAGACTGGAATTTGTCACTCCGTATGACAGAGAGGTATCTCCGGGCCCACTCGGTAATGCATCATCATAATGAGCTCAATGTGACCAAGTAGTTGCTCACGGGATCATGCATTACGATACGAGTAAAGTGACTTGCCGGTAACGAGATTGAACGAGGTATTGGGATACAGACGATCGAATCTCGGGCAAGTAACGTACCGATTGACAAAGGGAATTGTATATGGGATTACTTGAATCCTCGACATTGTGGTTCATTTGATGATATCATCGTGGAACATGTGGGAGCCAACATGGGTATCTATATCTCGCTGTTGGTTATTGGCCGGAGAGCTGTCTCGGTCATGTCTGCGTGATTCCCCCGTAGGGTCTACACACTTAAGGTTCGATGACGCTAGGGTTGTAGAGATATTAGTATGCGGTAACCCAAAAGTTGTTCGGAGTCCCGGATGAGATCTCGGACATCACGAGGAGTTCCGGAATGGTCCGGTGGTGAAGATTTGTATATAGGAAGTCCAGTTTCGGCCACCGGGAAAGTTTTGGGGTCACCGGTATTGTACCGGGACCACCGGAAGGGTCCCGGGGGTCCACCGGGTGGGGCCACATATCCTGGAGGGCCCCATGGGATGAAGTGGGAAGGGAACCAGCCCCTGGTGGGCTGGTGCGCCCCCCTTGGCCTCCCCCTACGCCTAGGGTTGGAAACCCTAGGGGTGGGGGCGCCCCACCTGACTTGGGGGGCAAGTCTCCCCCTTTGGCCGCCGCCTCCCTTGAGATTGGATCTCCAGGGGGCCGGCGCCCCCCCAGGGCCCCTATATAAAGAGCGGGGAGGGAGGGCTGCACACCCTAGTCCCTAGCGCCTCCCCCCCCCCCCCGCGCAACACCTCTCCCTCTCGCTGAGCTTGGCGAAGCCCTGCCAAGATTCCCCGCTACTTCCACCACCACGCCGTCGTGCTCCTGGATCTCCATCAACCTCTCCTTCCCCCTTGCTGGATCAAGAAGGAGGAGACGTCTCTCCCAGCCGTACGTGTGTTGAACGCAGAGGTGTCGTCCGTTTGGCTCTAGGATCTTCGGTGATTTGGATCACAACGAGTATGACTCCATCAACCCCGTTCTCTTGAACGCTTCCGCTCGCGATATACAAGGGTATGTAGATGCACTCCTATCTCTCTCGTTGCTAGATGACTCCATAGATTGATCTTGGTCATGTGTAGAAATTTTTTATTTTCTGCTACGTTCCCCAACAGAAGGGTCCATGAAGAAGCAACCTTTTCTATCCCACCATGGCCATCGCCCATGAAGGACTTGCCTCACTCGGGTAGATCTTCACGAAGTAGGCGATCTCCTTGCCCTTACAAACTTCTTGGTTCAACTCCACAATCTTGTCATAGGCTCCCAAGCGACACCTAACCAATCTAGGAGACACCACTCTCCAAAAGGTAATAGATGTTGTGTTGATGATGAACTCCTTGCTCTTGTGCTTCAAATGATAGTCTCCCCAACACTCAACTCTCTCTCACAGATTTGGATATGGTGGAAAGATAATTTGAGTGGAAAGAAACTTAAGGAAGGCTAGAGATGAAGATTCTTGTGGTAGGATTGGTATATCTTGGTATCAACACATGAGTAGGTGGTTCTCTCTCAGAAAATGTATGCTAGAAATGTAGGCATGTTTTGATGGCTCTCTCACAAATGGAGAAGGGGGTGGAGAGGTATATATAGCCTCCACACAAAATCCAGCCATTACACACATTTGACCCAACTCAGTCAGACCGAATAGAAGAACTCGGTGAGACCGACTTAGTTCAAAATATGAACGTTAGGAATCTTGGTGGTGCCGATGAGAACAACTCGGTGGGACCGATGTGCTAGGGCTGGGGAAAGACCTCATCTCGATGGAGCCGATTGCATGAACTCGGTGAGACCGATTTCAGCAAAGAGAAAATAGAGAGTTGCTCAAGCAAACTCGGTGTGACTGATCGCTCATTTTGGTGAGACCGAAATGTTACAAAGGGAAACACAGAGTTTATAGGGCCATCTCGGTGAGACCGAGGTCCGTATCAGTGTGACCCAAGTGTCTAGGGTTTCTAGCAATGGCTATGTCAAATGAACTCGGTGGCGCCGGATGGAGAATTTCGGTGGGGCCAAGTTTTACTTTGAGTTTTGTACATAATTGGAAATGAGAAAGTGGTTGAGGGATTTGGAGCAATATCACTAAGCATTTTGAGCAACTAGACCATTAAGCAACACCTCATCCCTTTTAATAGTATTGACTTTCCTATGGACTCATGTGATCTTGGATCACTAAAACATAAATGAAGAGTCTTGAGCTTTTGCCAATATGTGTCCTTCGCATTTTGAGGGGTCCACATCTCTAATCCATGCCATGCCATTCATTGAACTTTCTGAAATATCAAACTTGAATGGACATTAGTTTAATGAGCTATATGTTGTTATGAATTACCAAAACCAACCGGGGATTAGTTGCACTTTTACCGTGGCTTTGGGTAGCCTTGACGACGATGGTGTGGCCGGACGCATCCCCATCGACGGACGGGCTTCGGCTTGTTGCAACCGCCGCACGGGAACCGCGACACGGATCGCTGCACATGTTCAACAGTGGGGATGGCAGTTGTGTCGGTGATTGCATCAGAGTGGCCTTCCATGGAGAATCAGAGGTAGGTGGTGTTCATGGGTGGGAGGCGGTCATGCAGCGGGAAACTTCCACAGGATGGTTGGGATTTCGCACATGCGATTTTGGTTTTTGCAACACGCACGGGCGCTACAAATAGCAACACTTTGGGTTGCCCAAAAAAACATCCATCGCCATTTGCAAAGTTGCCATCTGTTGGAGCAGCATTTTTTTTACCCAAAGTGCCATGCATTGCAAGTTTTGGGCACACGGTGTTTTTCATCATCTATTGGAGATGCTCTAAGATTATTGGAGACTGATTGATACTTTGACCCCCCCCCTCACTTTCAGTGCAATCTTGCTTTCGAAGCGACTCTAAACCCTAGCTTCCTCTCACCTCGCTGCAGTTGATGGGCGTCGCCGAGAAAATGCAGTCTCAATGTTGGGGCTTCTCTCTGGCGATGGGGAGCTTGGTATGAATCTATATATGTGGTGGTTTTCCTCGACACTGTCTGCGGTGTGACGCGATGTCCTGCTAAGAAAAGGTATGCTCAAGCGGTGTGGTGCTCTCCCAACGACGTGGCTTCGGCCCGCTGAAATCTTGCAAGTGCACAAGTTTTGATTGTAGCCTTTTCAAAGTAAGAGTATCGATCCCACAGGGAGCACATGAATTTGTTTTTTTTCCTTTGTAAAGAATTATTTAGCTTTGTGCTTGCGGATAATTGTAGACTTATAGCATCGGCTAACTCTATGCTAGCAGCCGCGGTAAGATAGAGGATGCAAGCGTTATCCGGGATGATTGGGCGTAAAGCGTCTGTAGGTGGATTTTCAAGTCCGCCGTCAAATCTCAGGGCTCAACCCTGGACAGGCGGTGGAAACTACCAAGCTGGAGTACGCAGAGTGAGGACAGATTAAAATAATAATTTAGCAAAATGGTAACGTGTAACTAAATAGCATGAAAATAAAGTAAAGGCAAGGATAGTAAAGAACTGTGAAACAACAGAATTAAAAACGCGTTCTCAGGGAATCTGGAATCTCCATTGGTATGTTTCTAATACTACTATGCATAAGCATAGCATGGAATGGATAATTGAGCCACTGTTGACGATTATGCTGGGTGGAGCCAGGTACATAACATGTTCTACTCGTGGTAGACTTCGTGCCACACACGCCATCGTCATAGCCTCCCCCAGAGGGTTACAACTGATGACAATTGAGGGTTTACCCTGTGGATGCGGCCTCACTAATGATTCTTCATGATCCCCGGTCACTTGTAAAGTTTAGGAGCAGTAGGTTTTTACTGTCACCTCAAATTACCTCCACATCCTAAACCTATGCAAAGATAGTGATATACTCCATGGCCTACAGAGGCACAAATGCTGAGTGGAGCCCTTTCACAACATTCAGGAAGTTATTAAACTAAGCGTTTGACATGTGATCTCATATCCACATTATACATTTCAAATCCTACACATGCCAAGGTTCATCCATATCCCCAAGAACTAAGGGTTTACTCACACATAAGACACAACAAGCATCATGAGGATGCTAATGGGATACTTGGACGAGTGATTCAACCGCTACACCAAAGGATCCACTAGGGTTCTTATGTTACAGATGATAAGGATGTCGATGATGATGATGATGGAGATGGTGGTGATGTAGATGTTGATCGATGATGTTGTTTCTCCCGTGGTGAGAGGAACCCCCATCTTCTCCTGGTTGATCCTCCCTCTGGATGGGATTCAGAGGCTAGGGTTCTGCCTTCTGTATGAGTTTCTGGAGTCTCTGTTCGTCCCCTCCATGGTCCATTTCCACTAGGTGAAAATAGCTAATCCCCTGAGGCGATGGTGCGCCAAACGACCACTCGTACGGGCGCGCGCGGTCGTATGGAGCGCCGCCATTTGCTCTGGAGGCGCAACAACGACTATTTATTTGGCTTTCTTCCTTGATTTTTCTATGGAATGCATTTATCACCTTTAATACATGATTCCACTGCCATATTTGGGTGGTTTCTCCATAAAACGAATATTGCTCCACAAGACGTAACCTGAAGGATCAACAACAAAAAGAAGTGTGCGTACGCGGTAAAATTCCACAAAACCCACCTTGTAGGTACAAAATAAAAGGGAAAAAGATCGTACAAATTGGACTCATCAACTACCTCAAGCTTAAGTCTTGCTCGTCCCTCAGCAAGTACCGAGGCTTGTAAAAACGAGATCACCTTTGTGTTTATAAGATACAGATTCAAGAGGTACGAGTCCATTTCTCCCAAGAAGGATGTTTGTTGATGAACATGTATGTGCAAACAATAGCCCATACTTGAATGAGCTAGCATCTATAGTTATTTCATATCCCTTAAAAAATCATGACTTAAGATGTGGGGGACTTATAATCATCATATAAGTAAATGTGCACTAATTATTTAGGTCACATCAACTATCAAGAACGCTCTTCAACAGAAAGCAATAATCTCACACATCAAGATACCCCTAAACTCATTGGAAGGGATCATCCCTTATTGAAAAGAGAAATGATAGTTCAACTTTATTGGAAATAAACCCTAATTTATTTTGCGAGAAGGAAAATACATAAAGGTAAAGATACAAAGTGCACATAAATCTCCCCCAAGCTTACAATCAAGCCGAGGAGATCCAGGCACTAAGCGTTATATGCTCACTCATGGAATCTTGAAAGGCAGCACAAATGCTCTTGAGTTTCTTCTTCATCCCCCCTATCACACCTTGCTGGTCATCTACAACCTGCGTAAAAAACTCAAGTTGTGCGGTGTTATTATTAAGGGCCTCAATCATAAGTCCAACCTTATGAAGTAGGTCATCAACCCATGCCTCCAAGTCTTTACTCATCATCCAGTGGGAATCAATCCCATCTCGAATCATACTAACACGGACCTTGGAAACTTTCTCCAATTCCCGAATCTTTTCCTTCATCTCCTCTCGAATTGGTGGCTCCTTTCCCCACTCGGATTGGGGAGGCTGATGTCGCTTGAACTACGTCGGTATTTCCCCAAAGAGGTAGGGAGGATGCAGTACAGCTATGGTAGGTTTTCCCCTCAGTTATGAAACCTAGGATATCAATCTAGTAGAAGAACCAAGCAACACTATGTAAACGGTACCTGCACACAAAGAACAAATACTTGCAAGCCGACGCTTATGAGGGGTTGTCAATCCCTCTACGGGTAACGGTGCTAGAAACTGTCAAGTTGACGGGATAAAATTGTGATAGATTGGACAAATAGATCTCGATAAAACGTGAAATAAAATATGCAAATAAAAAGTGCAGCAAAGTATTTATGAGTTTTTGGAGTAATGGATCTGAAAACAAAAGCAAATATGATAAAGAATAGACCTGGGGGTCGTAGATTTCACTAGTGGCTTCTCTCAAGAAATATCACACGGTGGGTAAACAAATTACTGCTGGGAAATTGATAGAAGATCGGATAATTATGATGATATCCAAGGCAATGATCAATATATAGGCATCACGTCCAGGATTAGTAGACCGACTCCTGCCTACATCTACTACTATTACTCCACACATCGACCGCTACCCAGCATGCATCTAGTGTATTAAGTTCATGGAAAACGGAGTAATGCAATAAGAACGATGACATGATGTAGATGAGATCTATTCATGTAGGAATAGCCCCCATCTTGTTATACTTAATAGCAACGATAAATGCGTGTCTTGCTGCCCCTTCTGTCAGTCGGAAAGAACACCGCACGATCGAACCCATCACAAAGCACCACTTTCCATGGCAAGAAAAATCGATCTAGTTGGCATAACTAAACCAAAGATTCGAATAAGAAATACGAGGCTATAAATAATCATGCATATGAGAGATCAAAAGAAGACTCAGCTGTCAGGACCCCCATCCTATGCCACATCGATCTAGGATGTAACACCTCATATCACTTTGCGGCCTCACGCACGGTATTCCCACGGGTGTCGCCTTACCAGGCCCGGGAGCGTTTGCGCCTTTTGGCTCACGTATATGATAGTGTCACTAGCATCCATATGACAAAGAACCCGGGCTGACATGGCTAGTCGTGAACCCAAAGTGGCGCTAACTTACATGGACAGGCATACATGACCCAACAACGAACGTGTTGGTCATCAGCGAGTGAATCCGGGTTGGAGCAGCTAACAGGACTCGAGTAGACACCGCGTGACATTTCCCCAAAGGGATAGACACAGGAACAAAGAAGGATACATGCCGGCCAGCCTAAGTGTTCCGGAGCAGTAGCAAGCTACCAGGGCTCGGTGGAAGCACTAGGAGACATTTCCCGGTAAGAGAGGCTACCAAGGATAAACAACTAGATAGTCAAATCCCACACATACCAAGCATTTCAATAACATACACACAATATGCTCGATATGTGCAAATACAACATGGCATCACAACATGACTCTACAACTCAAGTATTTTATTCAATAGGCTCCGAGGAGCGAGATATTACAAACATGGGTCTCATGACCCAACATTCAGAGCATGCAAGTCAAGCACAAGCAAAAGCTTAACATGTCTAAGTACAGACATCTACAAATGAAAAAGGCTGAGAAGCCTGACTACTAGCGAGACTGAAGTCTCTCTGCAAAAACATAAATTAAGCAACGTGAGTACAAATGTACCCAACAAGACTTACATCAGAACTAACTACATACGCACCATTATCAACAAAGGGGTGGTGGGGTTTAACTGCAGCAAGCCAGCTTTGACTCGGTGGCTATTCTGAACTACGATTGCAAGTAACTCTTTTGAGGTGGCGCACACGAGTCCACATATTCACCATATCAATACACCACTATGGATCCGCTCCCGTCTCCCTACAAGAACGCCATCCATAGCACTCACGCTTATCTTGCGTATTTTAGAGTATCCACTTTCACTTGTCTATGAACTGTATAGGCAACCCAACGGTCCTTTACCGCGGACGCGGCTATTCGAATAGATCATATTAACCCTGCAGGGGTGTACTTCTTCACACACGCTCTCACCACTTACCGTCGTTTACACGACATGTACTCGGCAACCTTCAAGCGGAAGCCCAGCGAGGGTGTCGGTCACGACCTGACTAACCACACAAGTATCTCGTCTAGGTTTATCGCCTATTCGGGTTCCATCCGCAAGGAGATCCGGCCGGGGTGTCGCTCATGGCCCCAAACGATGTGTGCAGGGTTCCCAAGCCCACCATCCGGGTGCCACTTGGTACACCGGGCCACTGTGCCTAGTCTGTCCCAAACCCACCTGTATCGGGTGCCACTTGGTAGACTACTAGCACTACCTACAAACACCAGAAACTAGTTGCAACTCCTGGACAGAGATCAAGTTGATTAATAAGTCGAGAGAGTCAATTAAGGATCCCAATGTGTGGTAGTAGTTGTTCATGGATCACAAACACAGAACTTAGTTCCTGAGGACGGCTGCAATGAGACAACCCACCATGTACTCCTACATGGCCTCTCACCGCTACCTTTACCAAATCGTGTTCACACACTTAGCTCACACACAGTAGGACATGTTCACACACCTCCAATTCATCCCCGATGAATCAGACCTGACTCAACTCTAAGCAGTAGCAGGCATGACAAACAAGCATGAATGAGTAGGCACATCAGGGCTCAAACAACTCCTACTCATGCTAGTGGGTTTCATCTATTTGCTGTGGCAATGACAGGTCATGCAAAGGAAAGGGGTTCAACTACCGCCGCATGTAACAGTTGAATTGTTGTTGTCCTAATGCAATAAAAGAGAGCAGGAGCGTGAGAGTGGGATTGTATCAGAATGAACAAGGGGGTTTTGCTTGCCTGGCACTTTTGAAGATAGTATAGTTCTTCATCGGTGTCATCGATTACATTGTCGGAACCACGTCTATCGAGAGGGGACAAACATCGGCAAACAAGGAAGAACACAATCAATGCAATGCACAATATGATGCATGATCATGACATGTCAATATGCTATGTTTTGAGCTAATGCAACGAGCAACAGGTTAAATGAAGTTGGTTTGAATCCAAGATTCAAATTCAAACTCCATATGTGGATATTCAAATGCCATTTAAATGATTTGTGCTAAACAGCAGCTATAAGTTGTTCTAACATGCATGAAAATGGTACAGGTGAATAGATTGGATTTTTTGATCATTTTTCATATATAACTTATTTCATTCTGAGCTACGCTTATTTTTCTATGATTTTTAGAAGTTTGGGGTATTTTCTGAAAATTCCCGAATTAAATTATATCCATAAAATCACTTATTGCGTCAGCACTGCGTCACTGTGACGTCAGCAGTCAACGAAGATGGTCCAGGTCAAACCTGACCCGTGGGTCCCGTCTGTTAGTGACTAACCTAACTAATCTAATTTAGTTAGTGTTAAACTAACACTAATCTAGTTTAGTTAGTGGTCTGGGGCCCACATGTCAGTGACCCCGGGGGGTCAAACTGGGGTCAAACCGGGTCAAACTCGCTGGAGTTGACCTGGGGCTCGTCGCCGGCGACGTTTTCGGCCACCCCAGCACCTCCCACCGCCACCACTCGACGCGCGCGAGCTCCAGCTCCACGTAGCCGCTCTCCGCCGTCGATTTGGTCGCCGGAGGGGGAAAATAATATTCATAGCTATAGATCTCATCATAAACTCAAATTCATCGGATCCCAACAAACACACCGCAGAAAGAGTTACATCAAATAGATCAACAAGAGACCATTGTATTGAGAATCAAAAGAGAGAGAGGAAGCCATCTAGCTACTGACTACAGACCCGTAGCTCTATGATGAACTACTCAAGCATCATCGGAGAGGCACCAATGAGGATGTTGAACCCCTCCATGATGGTGTCTAGATTGGATCTCGTGGTTTTGGAACTTGCGGCAGCTGTAATTGTGTTTCATCGACTCCCCTAGGGTTTTGGAATATTTGGGTATTTTATAGGGCAAAGAGGCGGTGCAGGAGGCCACCGAGGTGGGCAGAACCCGCCTGGGCGCGCCTAGACTCCTGGGAGTTCCCTGGTGGGTTGTGCTCCCCTCGGAGCCCCCGTCTGGTACTTCTTTGGCCCACTGGATGTCTTCTGGTCCAAAAAAAATCTCCAAAAACTTTCATTGTGTTTGGACTCCGTTTGGTATTGATTTTCTGCAAAGTAAAAAATAAGCAAAAAAAGAGCAACTGGCACTGGGCACTATGTCAATAAGTTAGTCCCAAAAAATGATATAAAGTTGTTATAAAATGATTGTAAAACATCCAAGAATTATAATATAACAGCATGGGACAAAAAATATAGATACGTTGGAGACGTATCAGCATCCCAAGCTTAATTCCTGCTCGTCCTCGAGTTGGTAAATGATACAACAGAATTTTTATGTGGAATGTTGTCTAACATGTTGATCATATTTTTTCCTTTTGTAGCATGGACATTTGGACTTTTATATGGTTCAAAGCAATAGTCTAGTTTTTACATGAAGATTTCAATACTCAAGCATATCAATAAGCAACCATCTCTTTCAAAATATCAACACTAAAGAAGGTTATCCCTAGCCCATCATGCTCAATCATTGATCCATTCATGAAACACACTCGTATATTAGCTACATCCAATGCTCAAGTATGATCATGGTGCTCCCTCGTTGGTGCTTTATAAAAGAAGATTGAGACTCAAGTAAAAATAAAAATTGCATAAAGTAAATAGAAAGGCCCTTCGCAGAGGAAAGTAGGGATTTGTAGAGGTGCCAAAGCTCAAAGCAAAAAAATGAGAGATAATATTTTTTGACAGGCATAGTTTTCCCGTCAATGAAAATGACCTAGTAATTCCCAACACTTTCCATGCTAGATATATCATAGGCGGTTCCCAAACAGAAAATAAAGTTTATTTCTTTTTCCACCATTCTTTCACAATCCATGGCTAGCCGTATCCACAGGTGCCTTCCATACCAACACTTTCCAAGGAATTTATATTTGACAACATAAAGTAAATTTCTTTTTCATTTTGGGACTGGGCTTCCCTATTACCGCCGTATTCTCGTGCAATGTCAAGTGAATAAACGCTCATCTTGAGGATAATACATCTAGCATGGAAAATATTAGCCACCCCTGCCGCTTCATGAGCGGTACGGGCACACAAAAGGGAAATTTATTTTGAAAATTAGAGGTGGTTGTCGGCGTTCTGGGAACGGGGGTCCCCAAACTTGCCTGCCTGCGGCCTGCGGCATGGCTCAAGCAATGGCCCAGTGCGGCCCATCTTCATCAACTCAAGCTCGAGACCCTCGCGAGGGGCCAAGCCTCGTGGGGCGGACGACAAGAAGCTTCCTCAGGAGCAGCCTCGTCAGGCTGGCTTGCGAGAAGGCGGAGAGATCAAGGCGGGGGTACCTCGTGAGGTGCCCGTGACGCAAGCCATGATGATCAAGGCCAGGCGGGCGCCAGGCGGGCGCTGGCCTGTGCAGTGTCCTTGTTTCCCCTTTGGTGCAAATGGAGCAAGCATAGGCCAAGGCATCAGGCGAAGGCTACCATTTAGGTGCAACAAGACCAAGACTAGCGGAGCGGTAGGATGGAGGTCACCGTGGAGCCCAGGACGGCGTCATCGCCAGAGTCTTTGGCAGACGAGGACAAACTTTAGTCAGGATAAGTGTACTAGATGTTCCCCTTCAAAATGACCAATTGTTGGCACCCTTCCCGCTCAATATTTGGGAAGAGGACTAGGGCCTCGCACTCTATATATAGGGCTAGCCACCATAGTATAGAGGCATCTGGAATCGACCCCTCCAAAGGGACAACACCACCACAAGAACATCCCTTGCGAGGCTGTTCTTCCCTTGTACTGTTCTTCGTCAGCCCCAGAGGTAATCCACCACACCACACACTGGAGTAGGGTGTTACACCACAATGGTGGCCTGAACCAGTATAAACCCCGTGTCCCTTGTGTTGTTCATCTTTTTAGCCTAGATCCTTTGCGAGGCTTCGAGACGCGAGTTGATGAGGGAGAGATCTTCGCGCGCACCCCAGAGTTCGAACCTCAAGGGTCTGCCAGAACCCGCAATCCGACATTTGGCGCGCCAGGTAGGGGTGCGCCTGAATCGTGTCTTCCGCCGTCTTGCGTTTCGTCGTCTGTCGCATCCATGTCTGACGCTCGCCGAGCGCCGGGCTGCTCTTGCGGCCCATGTCGCCCACACGGCCCCCGTCGGCGGGCCTCCCCGTCGTTCCCCGTCGCCTGCCGCCCACGCTGCCACCGGCCCGGCGGGGAACGAGCAACATGCATCGTTGTTGCATCCCTTGGTGCGGCTAGAAGGCCGCACCGCTACCTCGTCGGTGAATCAGGCAGGCTCGTCGTCGCACGCTCGTCGCGCTCCCGTGGACACGCACGCCGCGTTACTCCTGGCACATGAGCTCCTACACTATCGCCCCATCGACGACCTCTACGACGAGTGGTTTGCCCGCATCACTGAGCTCGTCGGCACCGCAGGGGGCTCCCCTGCACCGTCCCTCTCGCTGCATCGCCCTCCGTCCTGCGCAGGCAACGCAGCTCCGGAGGCGCCTCCACCGCCTCCCCCTCAAGAAAGTGCTCTGGCCCCAAGGCGCGCGGCCCCTGGATGGGACCCGCCACGTCCAGCATCCGCGCAGCAAGAAAAGAGCTGCCAAGAGATCCCTCGCCCTCAAGAAGGTGCTCGCGTGCTCCCTGCACCAGCACGTCATGACCGCGCTCCTGCTCCAGCGCGCCAAGACCCCGCGCTGCTCCTGGCGGCAGCACGCGGAGACCTCCAAGATCAATCCCTTCATCATCAAAGTCCCCCTGTGGCCACTGCAGGCTGCCACGCCTTCACCGCCGAGCTGCGCAGCATGGCCTGGCCGGGCAAGTTCAAGCCAGATATGCCTCCTCACTACGACGGCACGGCTGACCCCACGGAGTTCCTCCAGCTCTACGAGTTGGGCATCAAGGCGGCCAACAGGGACGAGAAGGTCATGGCAAACTGGTTTCCATTGGCACTCAAGGATGGCGCCCACACATGGCTCCTCAACCTGCCTCCCAGCACGATCTCCTCTTAGGACGAGATGTGCACTCGCTTCATCGCCAACTTCTAGGGCACTCGTGACCGGCCCCCGGCCATGAGTGACTTGCGCCGCATCAAGCAACAGCCAAGAGAGACCCTGCAAAAGTACATCCATCACTTCAAGAACGCCCGCCTCAGGATCCCCAGGGTGACCGAGGAGGCCATCACCTCAGCCTTCTCCGATGGCGTTCGTGACATCAAGATGAAGGAAGAGCTAGCAATCCACGAGGACCTGTGCACCTCTCTGGAGATGTTCAACTTGGCAAACAAGTGCGCCAGGGCCGAGGAAGGACGCCTCTCCCTCCTCAAGCTTCCAGCTGCTGATCCGGAAGAGAAGAAGCCCAAGGTCAAGGACGTGAAGCGCAAAGGAGCACTTGTGCTCGTAGCTGAGCCAGATACCAAGCGAGGCAGGGATCAGCCGAAGTCATCCAAGGGCAGCCAGTACTGTGTGTACCACGACCTTCACACCCACAAGACCAACGAATGCCAGGAGCTCAGGGCTGTGCGAGATGAACGTATCGGCCGGCGCCCCGAGTGCAACGATCGGGGCTATGGCCGAGGAGGAGGAAGAGGTGGAGGATGATGGGAAGACCGTGGCCCTCGCCAAGGGTGGCGTGACCGACCTCGCGAGGACCGCTGGTAGGACCAGCCTCGCGAGGAGGGTTGGAGGGATCAGCCTCGCGAGGATCGCCCGCAAGGCAATGCAGGCCTCCTTCCGCTGCCACCACCACCAAGGAGGAATGAAGACCACCATCAGGACGAGGGGGCTGGGGGCTTCTAGGAGCCACGTGCAATTGCTTGCATCCTAGGCGGAGCTCAAGCCCCAACCTCTCAGTGCATCTTCAAGCAGTTTGCTCGTGAGGTGAATGCAGTCCTCCCAAAAACCGAAGCCTCGCGCCCTCTCAGGTGGTCCACGTGTGCCATCACGTTCAGTTTAGCGGATCAACTCAAGTGCGCAGCAACGGCTGGTGTTCTCCCGATGCTCTGCTCCCCAGTCATCAGCAACATGCAGGTCACCAGGACCCTTATTGATCGTGGAGCAGGACTCAACATTCTGTTTGTCGAAACATTCAACAATCTCCAAGTGCCGTATAATCAGCTTCATCCAACCAAGCCTTTCTCAGGAGTCACTGATGGTTCTACCACCCCGATAGGGCAGGTCCGCCTCCCTGTCACCTTCGGACAGTGCAAAAACTACCGCACTGAGCTCATCGACTTCTATGTCGCCCACATTCTCCTGCCCTACAACGCCATCCTCGGGTATCCGTCCCTGGCCAATTTTATGGCGGTGACTCACCATGGCTACAATGTCCTCAAGATGCCAGGAAGCGGTGGAGTCATCACTGTCCCCTGTGAGGAGAAGGATGCAGTGTGTTCTCTCAAGCGTGCCTTCCAGGCTGCGGCGATCAAAGACCCAGATCACAGGAGCGGGATCCTTCCCGAGGCAGTCCCTAAGAAGAAGAAGACATCACCTGGTCCGAACCATCAGGAGGCAGGCACCTCCAGGGGCGTCGCGCCAGGATCCGCGCCCGTTCAAGGGGCACCTCCCTCTATTGCATAGGAAGGCGCGCCCAGCGCTCTCCTCGGGCAAGGCTCGGGGGCTCTCTCCTGGAGGGCCACCGACTTTGCCAAGATCACGAGGGAGGCGCTCGAGTACCACTTGGAGGCGTGTTTCAAAGCACGTTTCCCTCAGGATGGTGTGAGGCAAGGAGGGTCAAACCCTCAGGAGTGCATCAACGTACCAGGTATCAATCGAGCCACATCTTAGGAGCGCCCCTGGCCCTCGCGTGTGGGATGTTGCAAGGGTCCGCCCCAAAGCTATGTTCGCATGCCTCTCGGCCTGCCGAATGCGGTCGCTGCTCATCAGCGCCTGCTGAGGAGCATTCTGGAGGCTCAGGAGGTCAGGCATAGCACAGCCTGGCGGAGATGGAGATGGTCCTCGAAGAGCCGCCTGCGCCCCCGGAGCCTCCCGAGGCTGGGCCCTGGGGGCTCGTGAGGATCGGCTTCCACACCACACGTCGTCCGCTACTTCAGCATTCCTTTGTCTCCAACGGTATCAGGTGACATCTTCAGGGCTGCATCATTCCCAGGCCGCGTGGGTTCGTCCCTATGGCGTGTATCTCTTTTGTTCATGTCTTTAGGTTACCTTGTTGGGGGCGCCCCTCGGGCTGCATTATCCCCATGCCGCTCGGGCTTGACCCAGTGGCGTGTATCGCTCTCGCATCTATCTAGGTCATGTATTGGGCCCGCCATGATTATTACCTGATGCCTCCGACGGCTCTCTTTTTCCCTTCATGCTAACCGCTTGCATGTTAAAAGGGGGGCACCTGAGCATCGCAACTCATGGGCTCTTACTGGCTCTCCAGCCCTCACCTCCTGGCCTTGTCCACGGCATCGCGACCTGGCATACCAGCAATGGCTGAGCTCGCTCGAGGGCCGGGACCTGAGAATGTAGAGCGTTGGCATCTAATAAACCTTGCAGGAGCACACTACAAACAAGGCCCAGAGCCAGGCGCAATCCGCCTTGAGGTAGGGCCCCGTGAGTCCCGTGCTGGCTCACGGGTGCCCAGATACACCTCGTCAAGCCCTACCATGCCAGCC
This sequence comes from Triticum aestivum, assembly GCF_018294505.1. Lineage (NCBI taxonomy): Eukaryota > Viridiplantae > Streptophyta > Magnoliopsida > Poales > Poaceae > Triticum > Triticum aestivum. The sequence goes on from NC_057804.1 coordinate 462,387,417, forward strand.
ACGTGTCAGGGCGGGGTTGTACACGCCCCGCGGGCTCCTCCCAGAGGGGAGCCCCCTCCCACGTACCAGTGGAAGAACCATGCTCTGCGCTGGCTGACGACACTGCCGAGGAGCGGCTATGCCCGTACACATATGGAAGTGCTATGCTCCGCGCTGGTGATAAACAACTAAGGGCGGCCCACGGCCGCATCAACCTCAGGGAGCCCAGAGCTCAGTGTCCGGCCCTATCGTATCGCCTCCCCTCGGGAGCGACACGCGAGGGGGCTAGACATGGGGGCTATGTCCAGGCCATGCCCGGGCGCACGCCACCCAGCTAGGCCCCTCGGGCCTGGTTCATCGCGCGCCCCTCCCCGAGCGGAGCCAAGGTACGGAAACCGTTTGAGCATCAAGGGGGACTCCTGAGCATCGCAACTCAGGAGCCTAACTGGTCACGTAACCCCTCACTCCTTAGTCCCGTCATGGTCTCCGGTCGGGGCTAACGGCAGCTGAGGTATGCGCGGGGCCTGGCCCTGCCAATGTAGAATGGTAAATCCATTCCTATGTCTCCCTTCCCTACTTGTTGTTCGCGCGTCAAGGGGGACTCCTGAGCATCGCGACTCAGGAGCCTAACTGGTCACGTAGCCCCTCACTCCTTGGTCCCGTCCTGGTTTCTAGTCGGGGCTAACGGCGGTTGAGGTATGCGCGGGGCCGGTCTGTGCTGACATAGAACACAAGCAAATAGGAAGGAAAAATGCAAATTCTGGGGAATTCAAAAGCAAACATTACATGCCATAGGTTGTTTTCACAATGCCAAACACAAGTTTAAACGCCTCCACGGGGCATGATGCATGTTGCAGGAATTAAAACAGGACACAAGCCGCAAAGGGATCACTTCCCAGCGGCGCCGTCGCTTGTGGCGGGGTCGCGCTAGGCGGCTCCACCTCCTGAGGCAGTGGAGCTGGTAGCATCTCGCCCAGGCCTGGTGCTGAAGGTGTGGAACCTCGCCAGCAAGGCCTCGGCTCGGCCCTTCACAGCCTCAGCAGCAGTAGCAGCAAGCTCGCCGCTCACAGGTTCTAACAGGCTGTCGAGGTTGACGTTGGGGTCACGAAGGTAGACGTGGCTAAGGACACGCGCCAGCGCCGTAGAAGAAAGGACACGCGCCTCGGCCTCGGCCGTGGGGCCAAGGCCGTCTGCGACGTCTTCGAGTGCGCGAACTAGGAAGGGAAGCAGCTCGGCGGGGCCGTCCTCTGCGCCAGCCAGCAGTTTCTCTAAGCCGCCCTCATAAAGCGTCTTCAGCACGGCGCGAGCCTTCTCCTCCAACTTCGCAAAGGCCACCCGATCCTCAGCCAGAACCTTTGCCTTGCCGTCCAGCTCTCTCCAACCGGCCGTGACGCTCATCGAGCTTAGCATCCCGGTCCCTGACGGCAGCTTCTCGAGTCTTCATCTCCTTCTCCTTCTCCTGGTGGTCACGGACCTCCTTGGCGAGCTCGTCGTGCAGGCCTTGCAGCTCGTCCTCCAGCGTCTTGCAGCGGCCCCGGGCATCAGCAGCGTCACCCAAGGCAGCATCGCGAGCGGCCTTGGCTTGGGAGGTGGCCTGCTTCTCATCAAAGGCCGTCACGGCTTGGCTCAGCGCCGCTCGGACGGAGGCGTTAGAGCGGACCCAGCCAAAGGCTAGCTCCAGGCACCCGACCAACAGGCGAGGGTCGGCACCCTGGAGATCTTTGCGCAGCCGGCTTAATTCAGCAGCAGAGCGGTCCAGGACGGTGGAAGGAGTGGGGGAAGTGGCAGTCGGTGGCGTAGGAGGAGAAGATGGCAACGTGATCGCGGCACCAAGCGCCAGGGCCTTCTGAGCCTCGGCGGCCTCAGCAATGGCACTAAGCGTGGTTGCCTCGGGAGTCGTCTGGGCCATGGGGGCTAGATCCACACTGGCGCGCCCCACCCGGCCTTGCGAAGACGACCGGGCTGGGGAGGCACGAGCCTCACAGCCTCCTTTCTCCGCAGATGAAGGCGCAACCCCGGCAGGCGAACTCGCCCCAATTAGGGCCACCGAGGCCCCTTTCAACCTTTTTGCTGCAGGCGCCGGCCTAGCCAAAGGATGCAGACATCAAGCCTTGGCGACGGAAACAGGAAGCTAAACATGAATCAAACACTTAGTGGTCGTCGTTTGCGGACTCAAGCAGCCTCCGGCCGAACTTGAAGCCCGAGAGCCTACTGCAGGGGTCAGCCTCGGGAGGCCTGGAAGCAGAGGGCGCGTCCAAAGAGTTGAAGCTGGTGGCTTCAGGCTGCCTTGGAACCAGAGCAGACCCGCGGGGAACCAGCGCCGTCCTGTCCTTCCTCAGGACCAAGGGCGAGCTCTCCCCGCCTCGGTCGGCGCCGGCCTCGTCGTCATCCGGCATGGAGCGGAGGGCGCGGGACCTGCGCCAAGGGAAGGATTCCCCTGACTCTCCGTCGGTCGCCTCAGAGTCGGACTCTTCTTCCTCCTCCTCTTCTTCCTCCTCCCTGCTGGAGTCGTCGGAGGACACGTTCACCATCGCCAGCGTCGCCAGATCCTAGGGAGCTTCCGCAGGCACCAGCCCTTCCCCGTTGAAGGTGGGCATGGAGTTCACCACCTGCTCCCAGTCATCACGAAGGAACAGAGGGAAAGGAGCACCCTCCAGTGTTGCCACGTCTCCTCCAACCAAGGAGTGGAGAGCCGCTGCCAGATCTTCATCGGCCAGGGCCGTGGAGCTTAGGCGGAGGGCGACATCTTCTTCCCCGAGCCTCCACAATGAGAGCGAGTGTTCCCGAAGCGGAGCCACCCGGTGCTCCAGGAATTCCCTCAGGAGCATAGCCCCAGTCAGCTTCGCCGCTACCAGGTTGCCTGGCCTCAGGTTCGCGTTCATCCTCTTCAGCACCGCCTTTGCAAAGGGGTCGACAAGTTCCGCATGAGACCATGCATCAACGGCCTTGGGCTGCCTCGTAGGCAGCACTAGACGAGGGTGGACGCGCCAGCGTCCACCATGACCCACTTGCTCCGAAAGCCCTCGATCCTCTTCCCAGGCATCGATATGGCATTGGAGTTGGAGTATGCGATGAAGCTCGTGCAAGCGGTGATGTGGGCACCAGAAACCCAGAGGGAAAAGTAATGGCGCAACAGAGCCATTGAGGGCATCACTCCAACATGAGCCTCACAGTAATAGGCGAAAATCGCCAGGAGAAGAACAGAGTTGGGGTGGAGGTGAAGAGCTTGCAAGTTGTATTGGAGAAGAACAGTGAGGAAGAACTTAGAAAAGGGAGGCACCAGACCGGCGATGATGGTGCTCATGAAGAGCGGGTAGAAGGTTCTCCCTTTGTCTTCAGGCAGGGCAGAGCCAATCCTGAGTGCAGCCACCCCCTCGTTGCCCTTCGCCACCATCATCTGGCATGTGAGGGCGAGGTTCTTCTCCGACACGTTCGGGGGATCCCAAGCCGGCGAGTACTAGGCCCCGGCCGGAGTCTTGCGAGGCGCCATGGCTTGCCGAAGGTGAGGGATTGAGGAAGATCTGGAGGATTTCGGAAGCGAGAAGGAGGAGAGCGAGAAAGGGGATCTGGAGCAATGACTGATGAAGGCAAAGAAAGTAAGCCTGGCCCAGGACCGCCCTTTTTGTTAGACGGACAGTTGCCAAGGCGTCGTGGGGAAGCGGAGACGCCTACGTCCAATCAACTGCCACGCGGCGCCCAAGGCAGCAGGCTGTTGGGGCCTGCGGTGCTTCGCACTTGCCCCTTCGCTTCTCTGCTAAGCCAATTCCGGGCGCGCCTTGAGCCCGGGGGCTACTGTCGGCGTTCTGGGAACGGGGGTCCCCAGACTTGCCTGCCTGCGGCCTGCGGTGTGGCTCAAGCAATGGCCCAGTGCAGCCCATCTTCATCAACTCAAGCTCGAGACCCTCACGAGGGGCCAAGCCTCACGGGGCGGACGACAGGAAGCTTCCTTAGGAGCAGCCTTGTCAGGCTGGCTCGCGAGGAGGCGGAGAGATCAAGGCGGGGGTACCTCGTGAGGTGCCTGTGACGCAAGCCATGACGATCAAGGCCAGGCGGGCGCCGGCCTGCGCAGTGTCCTTGTTTCCCCTTTGGTGCAAAGGGAGCAAGCACAGGCCAAGGCATCAGACGAAGGCTACCATTTAGGTGCAATAAGACCAAGACTAGCGGAGCGGCAGGATGGAGGTCACCGTGGAGCCCAGGACGACATCATCGTGAGAGTCTTTGGTAAGCGAGGACCAACTTTAGACAGGATAATTGTACTAGATGTTCCCCTTCAAAATGGCCAATTCTTGGCGCCCTTCCCGCTCAATATTTGGGAAGAGGACCAGTGCCTCGCACTCTATATATAGGGCTAGCCACCATAGTATAGAGGCATCTGGAATCGACCCCTCCAAAGGGACAACACCACCACAAGAACATCCCTCGCGAGGCTGTTCTTCCCTTGTACTGTTCTTCGTTAGCCCCAGAGGCAATCCACCACACCACACACTAGAGTATGGTGTTACACCACAATGGTGGCCTGAACCAGTATAAACCCCGTGTCCCTTGTGTTGTTCATCTTTTTAGCCTAGATCCTTTGCGAGGCTTTGAGACGCGAGTTGGTGAGGCAGAGATCTTCGCGTGCACCCCAGAGTTCGAACCTCAAGGGTCTGCCGGAACCTGCAATCCGACAGTGGCACATACAAATTTGTTTAGAACGGCACGAAAATAACGCATATAGGTAGGTATGGTGGACTCATATGGCAAAACTGGGTTTAAAGATTTTGGATGCACAGGTAGTATTTCTACTTAGTACAAGTGGATGCTAGCAAATAGATTGAGAAGCATCAAACGAAGAAACAAAAAACCACATTAGCAAGCATTAAGCATAACTAACACCGAATAATGCACCATAAGTAGGATGTAATTTCATTGCATAACTATTGACATTCGTGCTTGCATAGGGAATCAGAAACCTTAACACCAATATTCTTACTAAAGCATAATTACTCACCAACATGACTCACATATCGCCACCATCATATCTTAAAACTATTACAAAGAATCAAGTTTATTTTGTCCAATGATCTTCATGAAAGTTTTTGTTATATCCCTCTTGAATATCTATCACTTTGGGACTAGTTTCATATGTTGCTTTTGACAAGCTCAAACAAATTTAAGTGAAGAACACGAGCATAAAATTTTCTTCTCTCAAAATAATTTAAGTGAAGAATGAGAGACTTTTTCAAATATATACTAACTCTCAAATAAATCTAAGTGAAGCATGAGAGCATTGTTTCAAAATATTAAAGCACACCCTGTTCAAAAAGATATAATGAAGCACTAGAGCAATTCCATAGTTCAAAAAAAAATTAAGTGAAGCATAAAGAGCAATTCTAACAAATCATAGCATAATTTTGGCTCTCTCAAATAGGTGTGTCCAGCAAGGATATTGGAGACAAACTTTAACACAAAACAAGCAAAGACTCATATAATACAAGACGCTCCAAGCAAAACTCATGATATGTGACGAATACAAATATGGCTCCAAGTAATATACCGATGGTCGTTAGAAAAAAAGAGGGGATGCCTCCTGGGGCATCCCCAAGCTTGGTTGCTTGGTTCTCCTTGAATAATAACTTGGGGTGTCATGGGGCATCCCCAAGTTTAGGCTCTTTTCACTCCTTATTCATTCATCCATCGTGATCTCACCCAAAACTTGAAAACTTCAATCACACAAAACTCAACAAAACCTTTGTGAGATCCATTAGTATAACAAAGCAAATCACCACTCTAAGTATTGTTGCAAACCCATTCATATTTTATTTTTGCTGTATATCTATTGTATTATAACTTTACCATGGCTTATACCCTCCAATACAAACCATAGATTCATCAAAAAAAGCACACAACGCAAAGAAAACAGAATCTATGAAAAACCGAACAGTCTATAGTAATCTGAAAACTTTGAATACTTCTGTGACTCCAAAAATTCGTAAAAATTTAGACGAGGTAGGCAATTTGTATATCAATCTTGTGTAAAACATTCCGTATTTTATCACGCTTCTGTGATTTTAAACAATTCTTGTACTAGCGTACAAAGTTTTTGTTTTTCAACAAGATCAAAGCAACTATCACCCAACATGATCCTAAAGTCTTTACTTGGCACAAACTATAATCAAAACATAAAAAAACACAATCATAAAAGTAGCATAATTGTGTAAACACTCAAGAATAGAAATAAAAAGGCAAAGGTATAATTTATTCATTGGGTTGCCTCCCAATAAGCGCCATCGTTTTATGCCCCTAGCTAGGCATAATGCATAGATTCAAGTATTGTCATCTTTGGTTCTAGATCCATAGGATACCCTCATGATTGATTCATATGGTGGCTTAATTCTTGTTCTAGGGAAGTGTTCCATACCCTTTCTTAGTGGAAATTCCCTTCTTTCATATCAATCACGGCACCTATAGTGCGTAAAAATGGTCTACCAAGAATAATTGGACAAGACGGATTGCAACCAATATCAAGAACAATAAAATCTATGGGCACATAATTCCTATTTGAAAAAATAAGAACATCATTAATTCTTCCCACAGGCTTTTTAATAGTAGAATCCGCCAAGTGCAAATTAAGAGAACATTCTTCAATATCGGTAAGACCAAGCACATCACATAGAGATTTCAGAATTGTGGAAACACTAGCACCCAAATCACATAAAGCAAAACACTCATAATTTTAATCTTGACTTTGATAGTAGGTTCCCATTCATCATGTAATTTTCTAGGAATTGAAATATCTAATTCCAACTTTTCTTCTAAAGCTTTCATCATGGCATCTACGATATGTTTAGTAAAAGCTTATTTTGTTCATAAGCATGGGGTGAATTTATCATGGATTGCAACAAAGAAATACAATAAATCAAAGAATAGTTATCATAATTATAGTGTTTGTAATCCACAAGAGTGGGCACATCACTAGTTAAAGTTTTGACCTCTCCACACCCACTTTTATCAAATTTTTCAACAAGATTTTCACCCTCCAAATTATCGGGACACCTTCTAGCTAAAGTTGATTCTTCACCAGTCCCTTTATCCTCAATTTAAAGTTTACTAAACAAAGAATCAATATAAGAAACACCAATCATTTTAAGATCTTTATCATTTTTATCAAAGCAATCACTAGAAAAAGCTTTTTTTAAAAATTCTCTTTTAGCTCTAAGCATAGCGGTTCTTTTCTTACTTTCATCCATATAAACATATAAAGCTTTAATTGATTCATCCACCTTGGGTACAAAAATTTTCAACTTGAGATTTTCTACATCATGAGAAATTCAATCAATACTTCTAGACATATCATGAATCTTATTCAACTTTTCTTCTAGCGTAGTATTGAAAACTTTTTGAGCATTGATAAATTCTTTAATATTATTCTCAAGATCAGAGGTGTTCCTATTATTATTTTAGTAAGGATTACCATAATTATTAGAGGAAATTCCAAGGAAAGGCCTAGGATTAAAATTACCTCTATAGCATTGTTATTAAAATCATTTTGCAAGACAAAATTCACATCTATGGGAACACTATTTTTCCCAATCAAAGTAGACACAGGCACATCATTAAGATCAATAGGAGCACTTTTACTAGCAACTAATTTCATAAGAGCATGAACTTTTTCACTCAACGTACTAATTTCTTCAACCGAATTAACCTTCTTACTAGTAGGTGCTCTTTCGGTATGCCATTGTGAATAATTTGCCATAATATTATCAAGCAATTTAGTAGCTTCACCCAAAGTAATTTCCATAAAAGTACCACCCGCGGTGGAATCTAAAAGATTTCTAGAAACAAAGTACAATCTCGCATAAATTTTTTGTATGATCATCCAAAGATTTAAACCATGAGTAGGACAATTTCTTAACATCAACTTCATTCTTTCCCAAGATGGTGTAACATGTTCATGCTCAAGTTGCTTAAAATTCATGATCTGAGTTCTAAGGGAAATAATTTTCGCGGGCGGAAAATACGTAGTAATAACATCATCTTTGCACTTATCCCAAGAATCGATACTATTGCGAGGCAAAGAAGAAAACCATATTTTTGCACGATCTCGCAAAGAAAATGGAAATAATTACAACTTCACAATATCATTGTCCACATCCGTTTTCTTTTGCATATCACACAATTCTACAAATGTATTTAGAAGGGACGCAAAATCCTCATTAGGAGTACCAGAAAATTGCTCTTTCCTAACAAGATTCAACAAAGCGGAATTAATATCATAAGATTCCGCACTAGTGGCGGGAGGAGCAATCTGATAACCCACAAGTATAGGGGATCACAACAGTTTTCGAGGGTAGAGTATTCAACCCAAATTTATAGATTCGACACAAGGGGAGCCAAATAATATTTGCAAGTATTAGCAGCTGAGTTATCAATTCAACCACACCTAGAGATTAATTGTCTACAACAATATGATTAGTAGCACAACAATATGATAGTTTTGATAGCAATGGTAGTGGTATAGTAGCAGTAACAGTGATAGCAATGATTTTGTAGCAAGTGTGACAGTAGCAATAGCAATAGTAACTTAGCAGAAACAATATGCGGGAAACTCGTGGGCATTTGATCGGTGAATTCGTTGGATGATATTCATCATATAACAGTCATAACCTAGGGCCAAACAAAACTAGCTCCAGTTCATAAATATAATGTAGGCATGTATTCCGTAAATAGTCATACGTGCTAATGGAAAGAACTTGCATGACATCTTTTGTCCTACCCTCCCGTGGTAGGGGGGTTCATAAGGAACTAAGGGATATTAAGGCCTCCTTTTAATAGAGAACTGGAACAAAGCATTAACACACAGTGAATACATGAACTCCTCAAACTATGGTCATCACCGTAAAGTATCCCGAATACTGTCACTCTAGGGTTTACGGATCATAACACATAGCAGGTGCATATAACTTGCAAGATCGGATCTAGAACATAGATATAATGGTGAAAACATAAACGGTTCAGATCTGAAATCATGGCACTCGGGACCTAGTGACAAGCATTAAGCATAACAAATTCATAGCAACATCAATCTCAGAACATGGTGGATACAAAGGATCAAGCCCTAACAAAACTAACTCGATTACATGATGAATCTCATCCAGCTCCTCACCGACCAGCGAGCCTATGAAGGAATTACTCACTCCCGGTGGGGAGCATCATGGAATTCGTGATGGAGAAGGGTTGGTGATGATGAAGATCGAAGATCCCCCTCTCCGGAGCCCCAAATAGGAGGGCGTGGCTTCTTCACGTGAAACACGATAATTCTTTCTCTCTGATTTTTTTCTCCAAAAATAGACTTTTATAGAGTTGGAATCAGGGTCTGCGGGGCCACGAGGTGGGCACAACCCACCTGGGCACGCTGATACATCTCCAACATATCTATAATTTTTGATTGTTCCATGCTATTATATTACCTGTTTTGGATGTTTATGGGCTTTGTTTTACACTTTAATATCATTTTTGGGACTAACCTACTAACCGGAGGCCCAACCCATATTGCTGTTTTTTTTGCCTATTTCAGTGTTTCGAAGAAAAGGAATATCAAACGGAGTCCAAACGGAATGAAACCTTCGGGAGCGATCATTTTGGAACAAACGTGATCCAGAGGACTTGGAGTGCAAGTCAAGAAGCAATCGAGGAGGCCATGAGGGTGGAGAGCGCTCCCCTCCCCCTACTGGGCGCGCCCCCTATCTCGTGGGCCCCTCGGGCATCCACCGACCTACTTCTTCCTCCTATATATACCCATGTACCCCGAAAACATCCAGAGAGAGGACGAAAACCTAATTCCACCGCCGTAACCTTCTCTATCCGCGAGATCCCATCTTGGAGCCTTCGCCGGTGCTCCGCCGGAGGGGGAATCAACCACGAAGGGCCTCTACATCATCTCCACGGCCTCTCCAATGAGTAGTGAGTAGTTTACCATAGACCGTCGGGTCCATAGTTATTAGCTAGATGGCTTCTTCTCTCTCTTTTTGGATCTCAATACCATGTATTCCTCGATCTTCTTGGAGATCTATTCGATGTAACTCTTTTTGCGGTGTGTTTGTCGAGATCCAATGAATTGTTGGTTTATGATCAAGTTTATCAATGAGAAATATTTGAATCTCCTCTGAATTCTTTTATATGTGATTAAGTTATCTTTGCAAGTCTCTTCGAATTATCAGTTTGGTTTAGCCTACTAGATTGATCTTTCTTGCAATGGGAGAAGTGCTTAGCTTTGGGTTCAATCTTGTGGTGTCCTTTCCTAGTGACAGCAGGGGCAGCAAGGCACATATTGTATTATTGCCATCGAGGATAAAAAGATGGGGTTTATATCATATTGCATGAGTTTATCCCTGTACATCATGTCATCTTTCTTAATGAGTTACTCTGTTCTTTATGAACTTAATACGCTAGATGCATCCTGGATAGCGGTCGATGTGTGGAGTAATAGTAGTAGATGCAGGCAGGAGTCGGTCTACTTGTCACGGACGTGATGCCTATATACATGATCATGCCTAGATAATCTCGTAATTATTCGCTTTTCTATCAATTGCTCGACAGTAATTTGTTCACCCACCGTAATACTTATGCTATCTTGAGAGAAGCCACTAGGGAAACTGGGTCTATCTCTTATCATATAGGCTTTCAATCTACTTTTATTTGCATCTTTACTTTTCCAATCTATATTACAAAATACCAAAAATATATTTATCTTATCTTATTATCTCTATCAGATCTCACTTTCGCAAGTGGCCGTGAAGGGATTGACAACCCCTTTATCGCGTTGGTTGCGAGTTCTTGTTTCTTTGTGTAGGTGCGTGGCACTCTTGAGGATCCTCCTACTGGATTGATACCTTGGTTCTCAAAAACTGAGGGAAATACTTACGCTAATATTGCTGCATCACCCTTTCCTCTTCAAGGAAAACCAACGCAAGCTCAAGACGTAGCACGCACCTGGAGGGGGGCGTGCCCTGGTGGGTTGTGCTCACCCAGGGGCCCCCTCCGGTGGTTCTTGGCTCTAGTATTTTTCTTTTATTGTATAAAAATTCTCCAAAAAGTTTTGTTCCATTCCGAGAACTTTTATTTCTACACAAAAACAACACCATGGTAGTTCTGGTGAAAACAACGTCAGTCCGGGTTAGTTTCATTCAAACCATGCAAATTAGAGTCCAAAACAAGATTAAAAGCGTTAGGAAAAGTAGATACGACGGAGACGTATCAACTCCCCCAAGCTTAAACCTTTGTTTGTCCTCAAGCAATTTAGTTGATAAACTAAAAGTGAAAACAAAAAACTTTTACAAACTCTTTTGCTCTTGTTTACATAAATAAGCTTAAGAAGCACCCAGGTTTTCAGCAAAGACTATGACTAACTATGTCGACAATAACTCTTAGAAATTATATTAACTCATATCAATGGCGTAATCAATTAGCGAGCAATAATTAGATATCTCAAATGAGAACACTTTGTCAAAACAACCATGATATAATATGACAACAATGGTATCTCGCTAGCCTTTTCTGAGAATGCCAAACATAAATACAGAGCACCTCCAAAGTTCAAGCAGCGACTAAACATTGTAATTCATGGTAGAAAAGATCCAGTCATGATGCACCCAACATGAACTATACACAATGCATGAGGATGGCAATAGTGCTCTCAGATCTGGCCCTTATTTGAGAAGGTGATGACTCAACATAAAACTAAATATATAGTTCCTTCGCAAAGGGAAACAGGGATTTGCAGCGGTGCCAAAGCTCAAAGCTTTAAAACAGAGATAAATGAAGTTTTGGGAAATCACCCTTCCTGTTCACTTCACGACCAAAAGTTATCGATATCTTCCATGCTAAACACATTAGTGGCGGTTCCCAAGCGATAAAAGTAAATGTTTACTCCCCCTCCACCAATATACACACTCCACGGCTAGCCGAATCCACGGGTATCGTCCATACCAACAACAATCCGGGGGGAGTTTTGTTTAATTATTTGCAATTTTTGAATTTGGGAATGGGAATCCCTATTACCTCCCCTCTCGTGCAAGGACAAGTGAATAAACACTCATCATGAGGATAACCCGCTTAGCACGGAAGATACTAACTACCCCCTATCGCTCTACGAACAATCCAGGCACACAAAAACAGATGTTGATTTGAAATATTAGAGGTGGCACATGCAAATTTACTTAAAATGGTAGGATAATACCGGATATAGGTTGATATGGGGGACTCATCTGGAATAACTTGGGTCTTAGGATTTTAATGCACAAGTAGTATTTCCGCTTAGTATAGGTGAAGGCTAGCAAATAGGTTGAGAAGCGGCCAGCTAGAGAGCGAAAATGGTCATGAACATGCATTATGCATAATAAACATTGAATACTAGCATGAGTAGGATATAAACACCATGAACATAAATATCATTGAGGCAATGTTGGGTTTGATTCAACTACATGCATGAACATGTGCCAAGTCAAGCCACTTGAAACATTCAGAGGAGGATACCATATCATCATACCACATCACAATAATTTTAACGCAAATTTGACATCCATGATAAATCATTATCCACTCCCAGCTACTTAAGCATGGCATGAGAAACTATAATCTCTAATTGTCATTGCAACATGTTTGATCATAATATGCTGAATCATGGATACTAGGTAAAACATATTTACAAAAATAGAACAAGTTGAGTTCATACCCTTTCTCTCTGCCACAACCAGTTCATCAAATATTGTCATTATTGCCTCACTTGCACGTCCGAATGATATGAAAATAATAATAGTGCAAGAGTGCCATGGACTAAGCTGGAATCTGCAAACATTTTATTCAAAAGGAGAAGACAAGGTAACTTGGGCTCTTTGTTAGATCAATATCAATGCATACGAGGGTCACTCAACATTTTCATCATGGTATTCTCCTTGGTACAACTCAATAAAAAGAAAAGAATTTCATAGAAACACACTGAAATATTTTTGAACTTTTTATTTTTTCGAAGAAAGCAAATAAAAACGAGAAAACCTATTTACACGGGAAAGCTCCCAACAAGCAAAAGAAGAACAAGGAAATCTTTTTGGGTTTTCTTTTTAATACTACAACTAATTAGGCTAGAAAGAAAAACTGAAAAGAAGCAATAAATATTTTCAGGTTTTCTCAAAGTTTTTCGAACACACAAGAAGAAAATGAGAAAATAAATCTAGCATGAATAATATAATGAGAAAGTGTGAACACCGACAAGTGGAATGAAATGTGTGAACATGAATATAATGTCGGTGGAAATACGTACTCCCCCAAGCTTAGGCTTTTGGCCTAGCTTGGTAATCACCATTCATAGAGACCATTCGGTCCCATCTCGAAGTGTTGTGGAGCGGGCACCTGAGCGTCCCACTCCTGAGGCTCCTCCTCTGGCTCTGCCTGGGCATTCCGATATGCGACAATGTCCTCAGGCATAATTTTGTATCCGCCCCTAGCAATAGAATCTAACAAAGCAGGTGCAGGCAACGAAATAATATCACGGGTATCCACACTGAAAACCAGATTGTAAGGAATATTAATAATAGAATCATTAATGTCAGTAAACTAGTGATCCTGATCACCTGGTGATCTAAATAAACCTTGGGTAAACGATAATCATGCCGGCGGATCTGAACGTTAATGTGACTCGCTAAACGAGTAGCATAGATACCGCCATGAATTTTGCCCTTGGCCCTGTTAAGGTGCAGACGATGTGCAATAATGGCCCCTATGCTATAGGTGTTATCACCGTAAAGTGCACGGTGTAAGATGGCAAAGTCGGGAGCACCGAGTGCACCAACCTTCTCTAGCAACCAAACACTTAGCAATGAACAAAGCAAAATAATGCATAGAAGGAAACTGTAAACTAGTAGCAGTGACACTCGACACGCCTCTCTGATCCCCCACTGACAAAGTATGATAAAAGTTCTCAAACTCTGCAGGCCTGGGCTCTCTTATTTTCCCGTCAGAAGGGATCAAGCATACATCACAAAAATAAGTAAGTGGCATCTGACAGGTTTCAACATATAAATTAAACTGCACCTCGGGGGGGTTATCCCTACTCAGAAAATGAAAGATTTGCACAAAGGAATTTGTAAGGAGATGGTATTGTTCACACTCAGCTGCGATGAAGAGTGGTGAGCACGGGATTTGCAGCGAATTGCGCGAACTCTTGACAGATTCTGGCTCCATCCATGAAGGGATTATGCGGCCACTCACACTGCCACACCTCCGCCCTCCTCCGAATATGGAGGTCGTTGTCCGATAATTCCCCAATGACCCCCTTAGAGCTCTTCTTAGAGGCAAACTTCCTAAAGAAACTCATCTTATTCCTATGAACAAAATTCTAAAAAATTTAGTCCATTAACAAAACTTTGAAAGATTGATAGCAACTACTCATAGGAATGCATAGAGGCCATATTAAGCATTCAAACTACTTAGAACTCCAAGAATTCAACATGCAAGCTCATCTACAGTAGCACCAAGAGTAGCTAATTATTCAAAATTAATCCACTAAAGCAAAAACTAATTAGAGCAATGGAGGAGTCACATACCAAGTAGCAATCCCCCAAAACAGTTTTAGAAACGGAGCTTTGAGCAAAGAGATCAAAATCCGCGGGTTTGAGAGCAAGAACATGAGAGCGAGCGAGCGAGAGAGAGAGAGACAGAGAGAGAGAGAGAGAGCAATGGTGATTTTTCCTGGAGAGAGAGCAATGTAGTGGAAAATGAGCAAGGGTCTTCGCATTTGACTCGACGAGTGCGAAGGGTAAGGAAGCTAGCCGAGCCTAGGAGGATTCGCTTAGGTAGCTGGAACGTAGGGTCTCTGACAGGGAAGCTTCGGGAGCTAGTTGATGCAGCGGTGAGGAGAGATGTTGATATCCTTTGCGTCCAAGAAACCAAATGGAGAGGACAGAAGGCGAAGGAGGTGGAGGATACCGGCTTCAAGCTATGGTACATGGGGACGGCTGCAAACAGAAATGGCGTAGGCATCTTGATCAACAAGAGCCTCAAGTATGGAGTGGTAGACGTCAAGAGACGTGGGGATCGGATTATCCTGGTCAAGCTGGTAGTTGAGGACTTGGTTCTCAATGTTATCAGCGCGTATGCCCCGCAAGTAGGCCACAATGAGAACACCAAGAGGGAGTTCTGGGAAGGCCTGGAAGACATGGTTAGGAGTGTACCGATTGGTGAGAAGCTCTTCATAGGAGGAGACCTCAATGGCCACGTGGGTACATCTAACACAGGTTTTGAAGGGGCGCATGGGGGCTTTGGCTATGGCATCAGGAATCAAGAAGGAGACGATGTCTTAAGCTTTGCTCTAGCCTACAACATGATTGTAGCCAACACCCTCTTTAGAAAGAGAGAATCACATCTGGTGACTTTTAGTAGTGGCCAACACTCTAGCCAGATTGATTTCATCCTCTCGAGAAGGGAACATAGGCGTGCGTGCCTAGACTGTAAGGTGATACCTGGAGAGAGTGTTGTACCCCAGCATAAGCTGGTGGTTGCTGACTTCCGCTTTCGGATTCGTGTCCAGCGGGATAAGCGGGCTAAAGTCGCTAGAACGAAGTGGTGGAAGCTCAAGGGGGAGGTAGCTCAGGCGTTCAAGGAGAGGGTCATTAAGGAGGGCCCTTGGGAGGAAGGAGGGGATGCAGACAATGTGTGGATGAAGATGGCGACTTGCATTCGTAAGGTGGCCTCAGAGGAGTTTGGAGTGTCCAGGGGAAGGAGAAGCGAAGATAAGGATACCTGGTGGTGGAATGATGATGTCCAGAAGGCGATTAAAGAGAAGAAAGATTGCTTTAGACGCCTATACCTGGATAGGAGTGCACACAACATAGAAAGTACAAGATGGCGAAGAAGGCCGCAAAGCGAGCTGTTGGTGAAGCAAGGGGTCGGGCGTATGAGGACCTCTACCAACGGTTAGGCACGAAGGAAGGCGAAAGGGACATCTATAAGATGGCCAAGATCCGAGAGAGGAAGACGAGGGATATTGGCCAAGTCAAATGCATCAAGGACGGAGCAGGCCAACTCTTGGTGAAGGACGAGGAGATTAAGCATAGATGGCGGGAGTACTTCGACAAGCTGTTCAATGGGGAGAATGAAAGCTCTACCATTGAACTGGACGACTCTTTTGATGAGACCAGCATGCGTTTTGTGCGTCGAATCCAGGAGTCTGAGGTCAAGGAGGCTTTAAAAAGGATGAAGGGAGGCAAGGCGATGGGCCCGGATTGTATCCCCATTGAGGTGTGGAAAGGTCTCGGGGACATAGCGATAGTATGGCTAACCAGGCTTTTCAATCTCATTTTTCGGGCAAACAAGATGCCAGAAGAATGGAGACGGAGTATATTAGTACCAATCTTCAAGAACAAGGGGGATGTTCAGAGTTGTACTAATTACCGTGGAATTAAGCTGATGAGCCATAAAATGAAGCTATGGGAGAGAGTCATTGAGCACCGCTTAAGAAGAATGACAAGCGTGACCAAAAACCAGTTTGGTTTCATGCCTGGGAGGTCGACCATGGAAGCCATTTTCTTGGTACGACAGCTTATGGAGAGATATAGGGAGCAAAAGAAGGACTTGCATATGGTGTTCATTGACTTGGAGAAGGCCTATGATAAGATACCGCGGAATGTCATGTGGTGGGCCTTGGAGGAACACAAAGTCCCAGCAAAGTACATTACCCTCATCAAGGACATGTACGATAATGTTGTGACAAGTGTTCGAACAAGTGATGTCGACACTGATGACTTCCCGATTAAGATAGGACTGCATCAGGGGTCAGCTTTGAGCCCTTATCTTTTTGCATTGGTGATGGATGAGGTCACAAGGGATATACAAGGAGATATCCCATGGTGTATGCTCTTTGCGGATGATGTGGTGCTAGTTGACGATAGTCGGGCGGGGGTAAATAGGAAGTTAGAGTTATGGAGACAAACCTTGGAATCGAAAGGGTTTAGGCTTAGTAGGACTAAAACCGAGTACATGATGTGCGGTTTTAGTACTACTAGGTGTGAGGAGGAGGAGGTTAGCCTTGATGGTCAGGTGGTACCTCGGAAGGACACCTTTCGGTATTTGGGGTCAATGCTGCAGGAGGATGGGGGTATTGATGAAGATGTGAACCATCGGATCAAAGCCGGATGGATGAAGTGGCGCCAAGCTTCTGGCATTCTCTGTGACAAGAGAGTGCCACAAAAGCTAAAAGGCAAGTTCTACAGGACGGCGGTTCGACCCGCAATGTTGTATGGCGCTGAGTGTTGGCCGACTAAAAGGCGACATGTTCAACAGTTAGGTGTGGCGGAGATGCGTATGTTGAGATGGATGTGTGGCCACATGAGGAAGGATCGAGTCCGGAATGATGATATACGAGATAGAGTTGGGGTAGCACCAATTGAAGAGAAGCTTGTCCAACATCGTCTGAGATGGTTTGGGCATATCCAGCGCAGGCCTCCAGAAGCTCCAGTGCATAGCGGATGGCTAAAGCGTGCGGAGAATGTCAAGAGAGGGCGGGGTAGACCGAATTTGACATGGGAGGAGTCAGTTAAGAGAGACCTGAAGGATTGGGGTATCACCAAAGAGCTAGCTATGGACAGGGGTGCATGGAAGCTTGCTATCCATGTGCCAGAGCCATGAGTTGGTTGCGAGATCTTATGGGTTTCACCTCTAGCCTACCCCAACTTGCTTGGGACTAAAGGCTTTGTTGTTGTTGTTGTTGTTGTAGAAGATGACACATGCTAAAGATATAAGTGAGGGGGCGCACGTGGGGACCACAATCCAACAGGGAGCGCCTGGGGCTACTAGCGCGCCCAGGTGGGTTGTGCCCACCTGGTGCACCCCCTATGATGTTATTTGTAAAAAAAATCAGAAAAATTCAGAAAAAATCGTATTAAATTTTCAGGGCATTCTGGGAACTTCTATTTTGGGTCATTTTTTATTGCACGGGAAAAATCAGAAAACATGCAAAACATGGCATTTTATTTTATGTAACTAAGAAAAACAGAAAACAAAAGATAAGGACAGGGTGTAGCGCTCACTAAATTCATCAACTTCATACCTATCAAAGATGATCCATTAATAAGGTTGATCAAGTCTTATTAACAACCACCTTTGATTAACATGAAACTGGAGTACTTTCATAAAACACTAAGTTACCTCAACGGTGATATGCATGTCCCCAACAATAAGCATTTCATATTTTTTTGGCATTAGTCAGAGGTAGTTGAAAACTTCCAATAGTGAGTGTCGGAGATTTTTCAATAACATTAATACCATTCGCTTGGAATTGTTTCTTCGGAAAGTGCACCATATGCTCATTACCATTGATATCAAAAGTGAGCCTGCTTTCATTACAATCATTAATGGTCCCTGCAATATTCAAGAAGGGTCTACCAAGGATAATCGACATGTTGTCGTCCTCGGGCATCTCAAGTATAACAAAGTAAGTTAAGATAGTAACATTTGCAACAACAACGGGCACATCCTCACAAATACCGATAGGTATGGAAGTTGATTTGTCAGCCATTTGCAAAGATATTTTAGTAGTAGTGAGTTTATTCAAATCGAGTCTTTTATATAAGGAGAATGGCATAACACTAACACCAAATTCTAAATCACACAAAGCAGTTTTGACATAATTTATTTTGATGGAGCAAGGTATAGTTGGTATTCCTGGGTCTCCAAGTTTTTTAGGTACTCCATCCTTAAAAGAATAGTTAGCAAGCATGGTGGAGATTTCATCTTCTGGTATCTTTCTCTTATTAGTGATGATGTCTTTCATGTATTTTGCATAAGGGGCCATCTTTAAAATATCAGTCAAGCGAGTACGCAAAAAGACTAACCTAAGCTTTTCAGCAAAGCATTCAAATTCTTCATCATCTTTCTTTTTAGTTGGTTTTGGTAGAAAAGGAATGGGTTTCTGAACCCATGGTTCTCTTTCTTTTCCATGTTTTCTAGCAACAAAGTCTCTTTTATCATATCTTTTATTTTTGGGTTGTGGGTTATCAAGATCAATAGTTGGTTCTATTTCAACATTATTATCTGGATGTTTATCATTGTCTAGTTGAGTGTCTTCATAAACATCATCATTATCTTTTTCATTATCACTAGGTGATTGTTCATTACTAGATTGAGTTTCAGCATCAGAGATAGAAACATCATTATTTTCTTCAGGTTTTTTTTCTATTTTAGATTCACTAGTGGTATGCAAAGTCCTATCATTTTTATTTTTAGAAGGACTAGGTGCATCAGTGTTAATTCTTTGCGAATCTTGTTCAATTCTTTTAGGGTGTCCCTTAGGATAAATTAGTTCCCGAGTCATTCTATCTCCTCTAGTTACTACTCTAATAGCATGATCATTCATATTATTATCCATTTCATCAAGCAATTCTCTTTGAGATTTAGCAACTTGTTCGAGTTGAGTTTGAACCATAGAGGCATGTTTTCCTACACCTCTAACATCATTGGAGATTCTAAATAACAAGTCACTCAAGAGAGAAATCATATTGGAGTTGTATTTAAATTGTTCATAACATTTTCATTGAAATGATCTTGTTTTCAAAT
The DNA here is from genome assembly GCF_018294505.1 of Triticum aestivum. Lineage (NCBI taxonomy): Eukaryota > Viridiplantae > Streptophyta > Magnoliopsida > Poales > Poaceae > Triticum > Triticum aestivum. The sequence continues at coordinate 462,406,983 of NC_057804.1, forward strand.
GTAGTTGTCAAACTCATAAAGGCATTGACTAGGATGTTTATTATAAGGGATATCACTTTCATGATATTTCATTAAAGAATTTACCTCTACCCCTTTGGTGGTGGTGTGTCAAGTCCATGTATTTCTTCAATAGAAGGTAAATTTTTAACATCCTCTGCTCTAATACCTTTCTCCCTCATACTTATCTTTGCTTCTTGCATATCTTCAGGACTGAGATATAAGATGCCCCTCTTCTTTAGAGTGGGTTTAGGTGGTGGTTCAGGAAGAGTCCAATCATCATAATTTTTCAATATATTATTCAATAATTCCTCAGCTTGTCCAATAGTTCGCTCCCTGAAAACACAGCCAACACAACTATCTAGGAAGTCCCTAGAAGCATCGGTTAAGATATCAAGTATTTCATTTTTCTTAAGAGGATGATTAGGCAAAGCATTAAGCAATTGGAGAAGCCTCCCCCAAGCTTGTGGGAGACTCTCTACATCAATTTGCACAAAATTAAATATTTCCTGTAAGGCAGCTTGTTTCTTATGAGTAGGGAAATATTTTTCAGAGAAGTAATAAATCATATCCTGGGGACTACGCACACAACCAGGAGCAAGAGTATTGTACCATATCTTAGCATCACCCTTTAATGAGAACGGAAATAATCTGAGAATATAGTAGTAGCAAATTTTATCATCTTGACCGAAAAGGGTGGCTATATCATTTAACTTAGTAAGATGTGCCACAATAGTTTCAGTTTCATAGCCATGGAAGAGATTAGATTCATCCAAAGTAATTAAATCTGGGTCAACAGAGAATTCATAATCCTTATCATCAACAAAGATAGGTGAAGTAGCAAACTAAGGATCACATTTCATTCTAGCATTCAAAGATTTTTCTTTCAGTTTGCATAATAATTTCTTAAGATCGTCTCTATCATTGCAAGCAAGAAAGCCTATAGTTGTCTCCTCATCCATAAGATAACCTTCATGTATCTTAGGTAATTCATATCTAGGAGCGCTAGGTCTAACAGGTGTTTCAAGATTTTCAGATTCAGTAATTTCATCAGTTTCAGCATTCTCAATATCTTTTGCTCTAGCAATTTGTTCATCAAGAAAATCACCTAGTGGCACACCATCATCAAGCAAGGTACAAGCATCATCATGAGTAGCATTCATAGAAGTAGCATCATCAATAGCTAGTGACATATCAGGATTAATAACATGTGGTGGTGTTGCAAGTCGACTCAAAATAGATGGTGAATCAAGTGTAGAGTGTGATGGCAGTTCCTTGCCTCCCCTTGTCCTAGAGGGAATGATCTTGGTTTTATTATCCTTCATATTGTTCATAATGATAAGTAGATAATAATCCCAAGCGACTCAACAAATATAGCTATGCTCCCTAGCAACGACGCCGGAAAAAGGTCTTGATAACCCACAAGTCTAGGGGATCGCAACAGTTTTCGAGGGTAGAGTATTCAAATAAAATTTATAGATTCGACACTAGGGGAGCCAATGGATATTTGCAAGTATTAGCAGCTGAGTTGTCAATTCAACCACACCTGGAGATTAATTATCTGCAACAAAATGATTAGTAGCACAGTAATATGATAGTTTTGATAGCAGTGGTAGTGGTAACTGTAGCAATAACAGTGATAGCAATGATTTTGTAGCAAGTGTGACAGTAGTAATAGCAATAGTAACTTAGCAGAAACAATATGTGGGAAACTCGTAGGCACTAGATCGGTGAATTTGTTGGATGATATTCATCATATAAAAGTCATAACCTAGGGCAATACAAAACTAGCTCCAGTTCATAAATATAATCTAGGCATCTATTTCGTAAATAGTCATACATGCTTATGGAAAGAACTTGCATGATATCTTTTGTCCTACCCTCCCGTGACAACGGGGTCCATAAAGAAACTACGGGATATTAAGGCCTCCTTTCAATAGAGAACCGGAACAAAGCATTAACACATAGTGAATACATGAACTCCTCAAACTACGGTCATCACCGGAAAGTATCCCGAATACTGTCACTCCGGGGTTTATGGATCATAACACATAACACGTGCATATAACTTGCAAGATTGGATCTAGAACATAGATATAATGGTGAAACATAGGACCCTACTGATACGTCTCCAACGTATCTATAATTTTTCATTGTTCCATGCTATTATATTACCTGTTTTGGATGTTTATGGGCTTTATTTTACACATTTATATCATTTTTGGGACTAACCTACTAACCGGAGGCCCAACCCGTATTGCTGTTTTTATGCCTATTTCAGTATTTCGAAGAAAAGGAATATCAAACGGAGTCCAAATGGAATGAAACCTTCGGGAGCATGATTTTTGGAACAAACGTGATCCAGAGGACTTGGAGTGCAAGCCAAGAAGAAGCCGAGGCGGCCACGAGGGTGGAGGGCGCGCCCACCCCTACAAGGCGCGCCCCCTATCTCGTGGCCCCTCGGGCAGCCACCGACGTACTTCTTGCTCCTATATATACCCACATACCCAGAAAACATCCAGGGAGCCAGCGAAGAAATATTTACGCCACCGTAACCTTCTTTATCCGCGAGATCCCATCTTGGAGCCGTCGCCGGCGTTCTACCGAAGGGGGAATCCACCATGGAGAGCCTCTACATCAACTCCAAGGCCTCTCCAATGAGTTGTGCATAGTTTACCACAGACCTTCGGGTCTAGAGTTATTAGCTAGATGGCTTCTTCTCTCTTTTTGGATCTCAATACCATGTTCTCCACCTCTCTTGTGGAGATCTATTTGATGTAACTCCTTTTGCAGTGTGTTTGTCGAGATCCGATGAACTGTGGGTTTATGATCAAGTTTATCTATGAGAAATATTTGAATCTCTTCTGAATTCTTTTATGTATGATTGAGTTATCTTTGCAAGTCTCTTCGAATTATCGGTTTGGTTTGGCCTACTAGATTGATCTTTCTTGCCATGGGAGAAGTGCTTAGCTTTGGGTTCAATCTTGCGATGTCCTTTCCCAGTGACAGCAGGGGCAGCAAGGCATGTATTGTATTGTAGCCATCGAGGATAAAAATATGGGGTTTATATCATATTGCATGAGTTTATCCCTCTACATCATGTCATCTTTCTTAAAGCGTTACTTTGTTCTTATGAACTTAATACTCTAGATGCATGCTGGATAGCGGTCGATGTGTGGAGTAATAGTAGTAGATGCAGGCAGGATTCGGTCTACTTGTCACGGACGTGATGCCTATATACATGATCATGCCTAGATAATCTCATAATTATTCGCTCTTCTATCAATTGCTCGACAGTAATTTGTTCACCCACCGTAATACTTATGCTATCTTGAGAGAAGCCTCTAGTGAAACCTATGGCCCTCAGGTCTATCTTTTATCATCTAATCTTTCAATCTACTTTTATTTGCATCTTTACTTTTCCAATCTATATCATAAAATACCAAAAATATATTTATCTTACCATATTATCTCTATCAGATCTCACTTTCGCAAGTGGCCGTAAAGGGATTCACAACCCCTTTATTGTGTTGGTTGCGAGTTCTTTGTTTGTTTGTGTAGGTGCGTGGGACTTTTGAGGAGCCTCCTACTGGATTGATACCTTGGTTCTCAAAAACTGAGGGAAATACTTATGCTACTATTGTTGCATCACCCTTTCCTCTTCAAGGAAAACTAAGGCAAGCTCAAGATGTAGCAAGAAGGATTTCTAGCACCGTTGCCGGGGAGGTCTTCGCTCAAGTCAAGACATACCAAGTACCCATCACAAACTCATCTCCCTCGCATTTCAATTATTTGCCATTTGCCTCTCGTTTTCCTCTCCCCCACTCCCCCTTGCTGTTTTATTCGTCCTCTCTTTCCCAATCTCCTTCTCTCTCTCTTTTGCTTGCCTTTTTGTGTTTGCTTGTGTCTCCATGTGCCTTCTATGTGCTTGCATCTTTGCTTGCTAAAAATCTATTAATATGGATCCACTTAAAGTGTTCTACTTGGATCATCTTCGATCCTTATGCGCTCGTGCTGAAACCCCAACTAGCCTAGTTGATGGGAAATCTTTAGATGAGCATGCTCATTTTGTGCGTCACCGTTTGTCTGAAAAAGGGAGACTCTTATGGGATCAAATAAACAAATTGATGTGTTATGCTTGGAATCTTTGTGAAATTTGTGATTTTACTTGTTGCTCTAAGAACCCTAAAAAACACCTTCCCTACCTATGTGAGTTTAATGAAAATGAAATCTTATCTTCTTATGCAAAGGGTGTTTATAGTTACTATGATATCGAAAAAATTGAAGAATTTGTTGCTTTTAAGGGTGCCTATGAAGTTGCTTCTTTGATTGAAAAGTATGATATCGCTCTCTACGAATATGAAAATTTTGACATACTTAAATATTGCTATGAAAACTATGCTCATAATGTCTATGTCAAAGAATTTAGTGAGAGAATGATTGTTGCTTTGGAAGAAAATAATGATATGCATGAATCTATAAATAATGATTTCGATGATTTGATTGAAATATCCATTGATGAACATGATGCTTGCTATTCTTGTGGCCATGATGCAAATATTTATGAAGATGAATTTGCTATAGTTCCTTATGTTAAACATGAGATCGTTGCTATTGCACCCATACTTGGTAGTTCCTTCAATGAAAAGCATGATTGCAATGATGTTACTATAAATTCTCTTGATGTCAATTGAGCCAATAGTATGAAAAACCCTAAGCTTGGGGATGCTAGTTTTGCTATGTCTACTACTTTTTGCAATGATCATGATTGGGGTGATTCTTTTTATGATCTTGAAAATTTATTTAATCCCCATGATGAATATGAGATTGATAATAGTGTTTGCAATATTATTGAAAGTGGGTTTGGAAGAGTGTCGGGTTTAGATCCCACATATTTGGAGTATGTTCAATCTTATGATATTTTTGATAAAAGTGGGTTTGGAGAGGTCATGACTTTAGTTAATGTTAATCCCACTATCTTGGAAGAGTGTCGACTTTGCATGCATGTGGATCGTGTTGGGAATATGTTTTGCGGTAGCTATATTGTTGAATTTGCTTATGATCCTACATGTAATTTGTCGGGTGGTAGGTGCGACATATGCCAACGGATGGCTTATCATTGTGGGAGCCAGTAAGACATCGCCGGTGCCTGGAAACGGGATAAGGCGAAGACATGCACGCCGGTGGATCTTACCCAGGTTGGGGGCTCTCCGTGGAGATAATACCCCTACTCCTGCTTTGTGGGGTCTCCGCATGATCACTAGATCGATAAGAAGCTACAAGAGGCTCCTTGAGCTGTTCGCTGGGAGGAGGAAGGAGGGCAAGGCTAGCTCTCTTCTCAACCTATGGTAGTGTCTAAAACTCTCTGAGATCAACCCTTTGCATGGGTGTCCCGGGGGGTTTATATAGGCCTACCCCCCAGGGGTACAATGGTAATCCGGCCTGGGCATGGGCCCAGGCCGTCAGTGTCATGTCCGCCGGCTTCTGGGGCCCGCTGACCGGTGGGTCCCGCCGGCTGCCGGCCCATTGGTTGACAGGCCGGCCCCATCGCTTGGGGGGTCTTGTCGGGGGCTGATTACTGTCGCCTCGCCTCTAGTGACGAGGGCTTCGTTAAGGTAAGCATGGCTACAGTGCCGCCGCCTTGCGGGTGCTCACTATAGCCTTACCTCGTCTTGTCTGCTTAATGGTGCGCGCGCCCCAAGGAGGGAGCAAGCCGGCTGCGGGTAGCCGGCCTGGCCTTAGGCTGGCTAGGGGAGGCCAGGCCGCCTTCGGAAGTCTCTCTGACCAAAGGGGCCCGCCGCTTCTAGGCCGTACCAGCGGCCCGTCGTGGATGGCGTCATGATTCGCATGGCAACAGTGCCTCGCCGGACAGGAGTTGTCCGCCCTGTACGGCGTACTGTAGCCATGCTTGCTCCGAGATTCGGGGGTGGCAGGGTCCACTAGAGCCACACCCCGTCTCGTCACTATTATGGGGGGGGTTGACTATAGGGTGCGGCCCATGGCCACCTGCCATGGACCGGCTTTCTTGGAGCCGGTCCTTCATGGGTCGGCTTTCTTGGAGCCGTCCTTCATGGGTCGGCTTTCTTGGAGCCGATCCTTCATGAGCCGGCTTTCTTGGAGTCGGCCCTGTTGTGGTGTCCTCCAAAGGTTGTTTACGGCCGGGCCGCCTTTCGCTAGTCGGCCTAGGTGATAGCCGGCCGGAAGAAGGTGGCCCCATGTCTTGGGCGCTTCAAGGCTCTGTCGGCCCATTGTTTTTCTGAGGGCCAAAGGGAGCCGGTTAGGCTACCCATGGTCATTTACTCCGACAGTAGTCCCCGAACCTAGTTGGGCTTCGCGGCTGAAGGCGGAAACAAGAAGCTCGGCCAGCTTCCTATCCCGAAGAGCCGGCAGCTAGGAGCCGGCTTCCCTTGCGCGTGCCTTCTCGGCGAAGCCTTCCCAAATTCCAAAGGCGGGAAAACAGCTGGTGCGCCAGCTAAGCGGCGGGCTGACCGCCCACCACCCGTGCGCCGCGTGGCTCCCTTTGGCTAGAAGGGCGTGCCAGCCCACGCGCGTGACGGGCCGCCGCCGCAGGACAGGGCCCACCACTTCCGCGCCTCGGCCCGTGCGCGGATCTTCTGTGGCCTGAAACCGACCGCATGTCTTCCCGCGGTGGTTCCCACTCGCCATCAAGGCGCGATAGTCGCGGGTCGTGGGGGAGTGGGCGCAGTTAATCCCACGCCCCCCCCCCCCCCGTGCCTCGCCTCCTCGGCTTTGCCGCGTGAGGCTATAAGTAGGGGCAGGGAGGGGGAGCAGCAGTTGTTCGCACGCTTGCCCTCGCCCCGCCTCCTCCCTTTACTTCCTCGCCGCGGTAGCCCTTCACTGTGCTCCCGCTCCGCCATTCTTTTCTTCTCCCCAGCGTGCCGCAGGCTTGCCACCTCCGCGCCGAGTGCTCTCCGCCGCCACACTCGCCGCCATGGCTCCGATGTCAAGCTCTTGGGACGGCTCCACCATCCGCGACGACCACATTGATTTCCTCCGCAAGACGTGGCGGCTGCCGGGCGAACATCTTGTGCGAGTCCATCTTGCGCTAGCGAGGGAGGTTCCGCCGGCGCCGGAGGAAGGTGAGCGAGTGATCTTCTACTCGCACTGCCTGCGCGGCGTCAGCCTCCCTGCGAGCGGCTTCTTCCGCGCATTTTTCGATTTCTACCAGCTTCAGCCACACCACCTCACCCCCAACACGGTGGTGCTGCTGTCGGCCTTCGTCTCGTTGTGCAAGGATTTCCTCGGCGTCCTCCCCACCATAAAGCTCTGGGGGGAGTTCTTCCAATCCAAGCTCGGCACGGTCGTCGCGGGCGTGCCGGCTCCGTGCGGCACCTTCATCGCCATAAGGAGGTCCACCGCCGACAACCCCTTCCCTCCTATCATGCTGATCCAGTCGGTGAAGCTCTGGCAACGTTCTTACTTTTACGTGAAGAACGTTGCCCCGAACGGCGATTACGTCAACCTGCCGGCGTACGTGGCCGGCCCGCCGGCTGCGAGGCCGGCTTCATGGTCCTACCGGGCCAGGTCGCTAACGCTGGCTGGAGCTGGTGCCGTCGCCAGGCTTCGGGTGCTGGTCCAGTCGGAGCGCCTGACCGGACCCGACTTGATCGCTGCCTTCGTCGAGCGCCTGGTTCTTCCGCTTCAGGGCCGCCCTCATCTGATCTATCAGATGAGCGGCCGCTTCGACCCAAGCCGGCTCAGCACCAGGGAGATGCCTCACGACGAGGTGTTGTACATGGTGAACTACATCTCCAACTGCAAGCTCACCGAGGACTGGCAGTATTGCAAGGCACCGTACTCTCGTGCCAATCCACCACCCTTGGTAAATTTTCTTTCTTCCTTCGTTGCCCAATTTTCTTTTCTGGCCGGCTCTTGACCAGTCGGTTTGTCTTCAATTAGAATCCTCTCTTTCATCCTTCGGCCGGGACTGCGGGGCCGGAGCACGAGTTCGCCCCCGACCATGAGGCGGACGACTCCGAGGACCCCGACTTGGGGGCAGCCGCCCTGGACAACGACGCCGCAGGGGGCGGCGGCGAGACAGGCGGCTCCGGCTTCACTGCCGGCTTTGATGACTAGCCTGATGACGACGAGGCCGATCCCATTCCGCGCTGCCAGCCGGCGACCGACCCCCAAGGCGCCGGCCCTTCCGGCGGGCCGACCGTGTGAGGCGGCGCACAGAAGCGTCGGGCGGCGCCGACTCTCATCGGAGGCCGGCCGAAGAGGCCCAAGGGATCCGCGGCGGCGACCAAGCGGGACGAGGTGGCCGCGAAGGCGGCCCGCTTCCGCAAAGTGGTGAAGCAGCCGCAGGCGGTCTCGACGTAAGTTCTGGTCCTTACGCACTTTTCTTTCTTTCTTTAGTTGATGTTCTTCTAAGTCCTTTCTCCGTTTTGCCAACCAAGGCCTCGCTCTCTCTTGAGCGGACTACTGCCGCCTCCATAGTCGGCGGAGCGGGAGGATCTGCGGTCTCCCGTCACATAGACCCCCGCGCCGAGCTTCAGGCGGCGAGGGAGCGGAACATGCGGGAGGCGCGGGAGGAGCGGGAGGCGGAGGAGCGAAGGATAGCCGCCGCTGAGTCGGCCCAGGAGACGACGACGGAGTCGGCCGAGGCGCACTCTGTCGCAGAAGCCAGGGCCCGGGCGAAAGCCGAGGCCGCAGAGAGGGCGGAAGAGGCCCTGCGTGGTCAGCCTCCGCAACTCGTCATCCCCCTCCGCTCCGTGCTCCCGGGCGTACCGGTGCCCCCGCCGGAGGAAATTGGCCGCGACCCGCCGGCGATGGAGAGGGAGGGGGCGACGTAGTCGTCCCGGAGGGAGAAGTGGTGCCGCCTCCGTCGGCCGGGAGTGGCCAAGGCGGCCAGCCCGAGGTGCCGCCTGAGCAGCCGGCGGGAGGAAGGCCGACTACAACGGCGGATATTGTAGTCCTGTCGCCGACTCACCGGTGTGCGGGGAGGGCGGCTTCAGAGCCGGATCCGCAGAGGGCGGCCGGCTCCAGCTCGTTGTCGCATGATCTGGAGTCAGCCACAGCTAGCTCGCCGGGGTGGACGCCGGGCGGTGGGACGGCCGCGCTGAACTTGGCGGCGCAAGATGTTTGTAGCCGGCTTCAGGCTCAAGCCACCGCGCTGCAGCAGTGTACCCGAGAGTTTCTTGCGACCCAGGCGGTCGTTCGGGTGAGTTTTCTTGCTCATGATTTTTTCCGTGGGCGTGCATCAGCGCACCCACTGGGTGTAGTCCCCGAGTTCCGAGCTGGCTGTTGAGCAGGCGGCTTGGAACTTCTTCGAAGACTTTGCCTTACTGATTTGCTTTTGCTTGCGCAGGATTATCACAACCTCCACGCTGCTACCTTCAACTCCCAGGTCCGGGAGGCAAAACAAAGGGCCGCCAATCTGACGGAGAGCTGGCGTGAGTGTCTTTGTCTTTTTATTTCATGTGGGGGCGCGTCAGCGCATCCACTGGGTGTAGTCCCCGAGATTCGGGCCGATTGCTGAGCAGTCGGGTCGGATCTTTCTTGCCGACTTCTTTCTTAACTTTTTGTTTCCATACTGGCAGGAGCCAATGCCAACTTGAGGCAACAGCTGGGTGTGGCCCAGACCGCCCTTCGCACCGGGGAGGACGAGCTCAGTGCCCTGGCTCTGGAGCGTGACCACCTGGCCAAGAGACTGGCCGACCAGGAGGAAAGCCACAGGGAGGCCCTAAAGGCGGCGCAGGACAGTGAGGCCGCCCTCAAAGCCGAATACGAGACCGAGGCGGCGAGCTGGGCCGAGGCAAGGCAAGCCCTGCGCAAAGGCTACGGCCGAGTCGAGGATTTGGTTGACGGTAGGCCGCCTTCTTCTTCACTTTTTGCTTGTTCCTTGTAAGCCAGTTTATCTCCTGACCTCCTCGGTTTCTTTCTTCTTTGTGAAGAGTACTTTCCTGGCTATTCTGTCACTGCCAACCAAGCCATCGAAGCTCATCGCGAGGCCCAGCGGCAGGCTGGGGTTGAGATTGCGCTGGATGCCAACCGGTCGCTTGAGGAGCAGCTTCTGGCGATCCAGGCCCGCCTTCAGCCGGCCTACCGCATGCTCCGCCGGCTTCAGCGTGCCGGAGCACAGGTGCTGGCCGCCCTCTGGCCTGGCGAAGTAATTCCTCGCACCCCCAGCCGTACCCCCGACTGGCTGGAGGTAGCCGTCGGCCGCCTTGAGGCCTGGAAGGCTTCAGCAGCCCGATCCGGCACCCGCCGGGCGCTAGAGTTCGTCCGGGCTTGGTACCCTGGGCTAGACTTGGACCAACTGCGCACCTGGTGGCAGGAGGCTGACGAGGAGCTGGAGGCGGTGCGGCCGGCTATCATCCAGCGTGCCTCGACGATCGCCGACTTCACCGACACCAGCGCCTTTGCTCTTGAGGTGAACGAGGACGGCGTCGCGCAGCCGGAGGAATGGTTCGGGCTGAACCCAGCCGACGGTGAAGACTCGGCGGAGGAGATTGACTCCAGCGACGAGGGCGAAGAGGAGGAGGAGGAGGAGGAAGACGACGAAGACACTGTGCCGGATGTTGGAGCAGCCAGCCAACCTCAGCCTGACCGTGCCTCCAGCAACGAGGCGCCCGCGAATGCTCCGCCTGCTGCCGGTGATGACCAGGCCGAGACTCGCCAGCTGGCCACTCCTCTAGTCGACACCGTCGTCTCAACCAATCTTCGTGACGCTCCGGGCTCTCCCTTGGCTTGATTCACTGTTTTTATTTTCCTGCTTGACACTCTTTGAACAAATTTGTTATCTTTGCGCAATTCCACCCACTGGGGGTGTATTCAAACTTCGTTGAATGCCGGCCTCTCAAAGGCCTTTTGTGTAAATATTATTATGCATGAGCTTGGCTTCCATTCCTACTTGCTTTTTATCTCTCGGCTTTTTTCCTTTGCCACCTTCCTTTGGTTGCCGCCTTCCCAGCCGGACAGCTGCTCTGCAGTCTGTGACCGGGTAAGGAGTTCAGCCGTCTGGGAAGGTAAGTACTCAAGCTTTCTTAGATTGTAGCAGAGTAGGAAAGGAAGCCGGCCAGCCGGCTACTTCGACAGCCGGTTGGCGAGGGGGAAGCCGGCTTGTGTTATGTAAGTTCGTTAGTCCTTAGCCATTTTTCATGTGGGCATCCTTTCCGCCTTCAACTCTCGCTAGTCGGGCAGCCGATTCTTCAAGCTGTGCCTTTCGCAAGAGAGGGCTTGGGTGTCGGCACATTACTTGTCTGACTGCAGGTAGAACATGGACATAACTCAAGGCGGCAAGTCCCTGAGCCGACTAGTTGGACCCGGTGTCGGACGGAGAAAGTAAATTTGGTGGGGTAACCATGGGTATGATACCCGGCATTCATAGATAAACTAGGGTAGTCCCCGAGAACTCCTCAGGGGGCCCGTTGTCTGATACTTAATACAAAAGGTAGCGTGATACATACTGCATTTCAACTGTAAAATCTTTGAAGAAGATTGGCGTTCCATGGGCGCTCTGACTCCTTGCCGGAGTCGTCTCTCTTGCGTGCCTTCGGCTTTTGTGCGTCGATTAAGTAATATGAGTCGTTTACCAAAGCCCGGCTGATGACGAAGGGGCCTTCCCAAGGTGCTGAGAGCTTGTGCTGGCCAGCTGTTCGCTGTATCAGTCGGAGCACAAGGTCTCCCTCTTGGAAGGATCTTGGCTTCACCCTTCGACTGTGGTAACGGCGCAGACCTTGCTGGTAGATGGCGGACCGGCTGAGGGCTAACAGCCGGCTTTCTTCCAGCACGTCGACACTGTCTTCTCTTGCTTCTTTAGCCTCCGCCTCCGTGTACATGGTGATCCGAGGTGAGTCGAATTCGATGTCAGTTGGGATGATAGCCTCGGCACCATATACAAGGAAGAAAGGGGTGACGCCGGTTGACTTGTTTGGGGTAGTGCGCAGGCTCTAGAGGATGGACGGTAGCTCGTCGAGCCAGCAGTCGGCCGAATGCTACAGCGGCACGACCAGTCGGGGTTGATGCCGGAGAGGATGAGGCCGTTTGCTCGCTCGACTTGGCCGTTTGACTGCGGGTGGGCAATGGACGCTAAGTCCAGTCAGATGCCCTGTGTCGCGCAGAAACGTGCCAGTGCTCCCTTGGCAAAATTTGTGCCGTTGTCGGTGATGATGCTGTGCGGCATGCCATACCGAGTTGTAATATCCACAATGAATGTTACAGCAGTTGGCCCGTTCAGTTTCTTGATCGGTTTTGCTTCAATCCACTTGGTAAATTTGTCCACGGCGACAAGCAGATGTGTCATGCCGCCGCGCGCCGTCTTGAATGGTCCGACCATGTCCATCCCCCAGATAGCAAAGGGCCAAGTGATGGGGATGGTCTTAAGTGCAGAAGCCGGCAGGTGTTGCTTGGAGCCGAAGACTTGGCACCCTTTGCAGTGTTTGACTAGTTCCTTGGCATCCTCCAAAGCAGTCGGCCAAAAGAATCCATGGCGGAAGGCCTTGGCGACGAGTGCCCTAGAGGCGGCATGGTGGCCGCATTCTCCTTGGTGGATGTCTTCGAGGATTGCTATGCCTTTCTCTGGCTCGACGCAGGGCTGGAAGACTCTGGTAGCACTCGCCTGACTAGCTCTTGGTTCATTATTGTGTAAGCTCCAGCTCGATGTTGGACTTGTCTTGCTGAGATCTCGTCAGTCGGTAGCTCTCCATTTACCAGGAAACAGAGGATGGGCTAGGCCCATGATGGAGCTGTGATTTCTTCGACTGCCCAAACGGCTACTGCAACCAGGGTGGGCGGGCTGGGTTGTGAGGAGTTGGAGTCGGCCTCTGCCTGCTGTGTTGCTGTAGTCCCCGGGCCGGGTTTGACTATGGCAGTCCCCGAGCCGGCTGCCGAAGTCCCCGGGCCGCCTGCCTGGTCCCCGAAGTCGGATCCAACTGCGTTGGGGTCAGGCGGCACGAAGATGGAACTGGATTCCGGAGACGGCTTGGCAGATGGCTTGAGGAGGCGTTCGAGGGCAACGCCAGTTGGTATAGCTTGTCGGGTGGAGCCTATTCATGCCAGGGCATCTGCTTGCTCGTTGTCGGCCCGTGGCACGTGAAGGAACTCGCACCCCTTGAAATATCCGCTGAGCTGCGGGACGAGGAAACGGTAGCTTGCCATGTTTACGTCCTTGGCATCCCAGTCGCCAGATGATTGCTGAACCACTAAGTCCGAGTCGCCATAACACAGGATCCGGCGGATGCCGAGTTCCCTGGCTAGCCGGAGCCCGTGTATGAGCACCTCGTACTCGGCCACATTGTTGGAGGCGGAAAAGTGGACTTGCAGTGTGTATCTAAGCTTGTCTCCCTTGGGAGAGGTGAGGACGATGCCGGCTCCCAAGCCGGTGCGCATCTTGGATCGGTCAAAGTGCATCCGCCAATGAGTGGAGTCGGGGCCGGTGGCAGGTACTGGGTCTCGGCCCAGTCGACGAGGAAGTCGGCCAATGCTTGGGACTTGATGGCGGTGCAGGGCTGATAGTAGACTGTGTAAGGAGCCAGCGGGATGGCCCATTTCACCACTCAGCCGGATGCATCCCGGCTTCCTATGATCTCGGCAAACGGGGCAGTGCATACGATCGTGATGGGATGTTCTTGAAAGTAGGGCTTGAGCTTCTTGGAGGTGAAGTACACACCATAGCACATTTTCCGATAGTGCGGGTAGTTCTGTTTTGAGGCGGACAGTACTTCGCTCAAATAATATACCGGCCTCTGGACTAGCTGAGCTCGGCCTTCTTCGGGACGCTGGACTACGATGACCGTGCTGACCACCCGGCTGGTAGCGGCGATGTAGAGGAGCATGGGCTCCTTCTCAGTTGGGGCCGCCAAGACAGGTGGTGTGGACAACATCTTCTTCAGCTCGTGGAAAGCTTGGTCCGCCTGGTCATTCCACTCAAAGTGAGTGGACTTCTTCATGAGTCGATAGAGGGGGAGAGCCTTCTCTCCGAGCCGGCTCATGAAGCGGTTCAAAGACGCCAAGCATCCGGTGAACTTTTGGATGTCTCGCAGCTTGGTAGGGACCTTCATTCTCTCTATAGCCTTGATCTTCACTGGGTTGCACTTGATGCCGCGTTCGGAGACCAAGAAGCCTAGAAGCTGGCCGGCTGGTACCCCGAACACGCATTTCTCCGGGTTGAGCTTGATCTGAAACCGGCGCAAATTTTCAAAGGTCTCCTTGAGGTCTTCCAGCAAGGTGCCATGTTTCCCCGTCTTCACCACTACATCATCTACATAGACGTGGGCATTTCTGCCGAGTTGCTTGAGGAGGCATTTTTGCATGCAACGCTGAAAGGTGGCACCGGCATTTCACAAGACGAATGTCATAGTCAGGTAATAGAAAGCTCCGAATGGGGTGATGAATGCGGTCTTCAAGCGATCAGCCGGGTTCAACTTTATCTGGTGGTAGCCTGAATAAGCATCCAAGAAACTCAACAACTCGCATCCGGCTGTGGAGTCTATCACTTGGTCGATCCTTGGCAGGGCGAACGGGTCTTGAGGGCAGGCTTTGTTGAGGCTCGTGTAGTCGATGCACATGCGCCACTGCTTGTTCTTGTTTAACATGAGGACCGGGTTGGCAAGCTATTCTGGAAAGAACACTTCCATAATGAAGCCGGCTGCCAGAAGTCGTGCTATTTCTTCTTCGACTACTCTTCTCTTCTCTTCCGATAGACGGCGCAAGGGCTGCCTGACCGGCTTTGCATCAGATTGGACGTGTAGCTTGTGCTCGGCGAAATCCGTCGGGACACCCGGCATGTCTTTGGGGGACCATGCAAAGACGTCCCGATTCTCACGGAGGAAATCGACGAGCTCGCCTTCCTATTTGATGTCAAGGCCTGTGCCTATGGCAGCGTGCCTCTCCGGGTGCTCCGGGTCCAGAGGTATCTTCTTTGTCTCCTTGGACGGCTGGAAAGAACCTTGAGCTTCACATTCTTTGGGGTCAGGGGACAAGGCCGGCTGCTTGCTAGCAAAGGTCACAATTCGATCCAGCATCTTCTTCTCTTCGGCGATCACGAGGGACTCGGCCAGCCGACTGCTGGCTGCTGCACACTCAGAAGACTTCTTATAGTCTCCGGCTATGGTGATAATGCCCTTGGAACTTGGCATCTTCATCTTGAGGTAGGCATAGCGGGGCACAACCATAAACTTGGCCAACGCTGGTCGGCCAAGCAATGCATGGTACGGGCTCTCCAAATCCACTACCTCGAACCATATTGCCTCTCGGCAGAAATGATCCTTGTCCCCAAAGAGGACATCCATCTTGATCTTGCCGATTGGTGAGTAGGACAGGCCGGGTACGATGTCGTGGAACACAGTCCGGCTTGGCATGAGTTGCTTTGGCTTGATGTTGAGCTTCTCCATTGTATCTCGGTACAGTATGTTGATACTGCTCCCGCCGTCTATCAGCACGCGGGAGAATCGGGCAGCACACCTCTTCGTCGCCAGGGTGGCATCCAAAACTAGGGCATAGGAGAAGGAGACGACATCACCTCTGGGTGGTCGTTCCGGCTCCAGCTGATGGGCTTCTCTGACCAATGCATGAACTCAGGGTTACTGGAGGCGACTGTGTTGACTTCTTGCTGATGTCGGCGCCGGCTGCGCCGATCTTCTGTCTGGCTGGTGAACACGACGTAGGCGGCTTTCTCATTAGGGAACTCGTCTTGGACAGCTCCGACTGCAGGCCAAGCGGCCGGCTGCTGCGGGGCAGGAGGCGGGTGGCCTGCAAGCGGAGGCGGCAACAGCCCCTCGCCCTTGGAGATTCGGGTGAGCCAATGACACTTCTGTGTTGTATGGTTGGACGGCTTCGTGCCGCTGTGGAACTTGCAGGGGGCGTCGAGCGTTTGCTCGTAGGAGAAAGCCGGCTGCCAAGCCGGCCTACCGCCCTTCTGCTTCTTTGGAGCCGGCCATCCCTCAGGCTGCTCTTCTTCGATCGTGGCCACCTGCCGGCTAGTGGAAGGCAGCATAGGGGCCTTGCGCTTGTGGTCGTTTTGATACGAGCGCCGGCTTGATTCTCTAGCCGGCATCTTGGGAGCCGGTGTCAGCACTTTTCCGGAGGCGTCTACCCGGAGCTCGGTCTTCATTGAGGAGTCGTCCGTGGCATACTTGTCCGCGATGATCAGTAGCTCATCAAGGGTTGACGGCTCATCACAGAGGAGTCGGTGCTTGAGGAGAGTGCCCTCGCGGCACCCAGCGGTGAAGTACTCAATTGCCTGGACCTCGTGCACCCCTTCGCAGGAGTTGCGGAGCTTGGCCCATCGCGTGAGGTAGTCGCGGGTTGATTCGCTGGGCCCTTGTACGCACAAGGAGAGCTGTCGGGGCTTGGGAGCCCGCTTGTAGGTGCTGGTGAAGTTGCGTATGAAGGATTCAGTGAAGTCTAGCCAGCTGTTGATGCTGTAAGGCTTGAGGCTGTTGAGCCAGGTGCGCGTCATGCCTTGGAGCATCAGGGGGACATATTTCACGGCAACGCGTCTATTGCCGTTTGCTATGCGAACTGCGGTGGAGTAGTCGATCAACCAGTCTTCTGGCTTCACGGAGCTGTTGTACTTGGGTGTGTCTCTTGGGAGCGAGAACCCTTTGGGAAAGGGCACGTCGCGGATGCGGGGGCCGAAACAAGGCGGGCCGACATCATCTTCTTCTTCCAGGGCCAGGGATCGCGGTAGGCGGTCGATCCAATGGCGGGCGTCATTCTCGCCGACTCCTTCACGGCGACCAAGTCGGCCGCTGAGAGTCGGATGCTCGACAGGCGGCGGGGTGGGATATCTTTCCCCGCGAGGCGGAGGAGGAGGCTGGTCGCCCCATTGTTCCACTCCTCGAGGGCGGCCTTCTGCGTCGCGCTCGGTTGGAGCCCCTGGAGTCGCCCCTAGTCGTCGTCGTCTTCATCTCCGGCGACCTCCATCCTTTGCCTCCGCTGGAGAGGCTGATTCCGGCTTCGTCTGACCACCCCTAGCCACCCTACGGGTGCGGGTAGGTGCGCCTCCGTCTTCTCTTTCGATCCCCCCTCTCGTTTTGGCCCAAGAGCCCTCGCTGCCGACGTGCGCTTCAGCGAAGCCTCGCCGCTCCCTGTTTTCCTCTCCCCCTCCACCTCACCTGACTAGCGGGGCCCGCTAGTCAGCCACTCTGTACGCGCGAAGCGGTACGAGTGGTGGTGCCCTGGGATTTTACGCCTTCGACATCACGCCCCCCTAGTCTGTTTATTTTTATTCAAATTTCATTTAAATCCAGAGAGCTTCAAACGGCCAAAACTTTTAACCATAAGTCTGAATGCATTGATTCTTTTTGCATTGTGATCTTTGTCCAAAAATCTAGCAGCTCACCAAAGATGGAATTTTTCCCTGCTGTCTAGATTTTCTGGTGAATTTCAGAAGGTTTCTTGATGATTTTTTTTGTGTTTTTAATTATTTTCAGAAGGTCAGGCTTGTCTTGAGGATCACCACGAGGATTGTGAACCTGATTTGCACTAAGGCAAGCCACATCAACATTTTCATAGTGCCACTACAATATTTGTGATTTTCTACTTGAACAAATGATTATCCATGCATTTAAATTATTATTATGTTAATTATATTATCTTAGATGCTTGTTAAAGTAAATATGCTTGATTTACAGAAAGTTTGAAGTGAACTTAGTAGGTAAACTAACAAGGATTTAGTTTTGGGTAATGAAAAGAATAATATGGCTATGGATATGAATAATTAGTGGAATTATTTTCTTGCATGAGTAAAAATGATAAATTTGCTAGAAAAGATTCTGGTTGAAGTGAGGCTTGATCTTAACCAGAGAAGTATCATGAGTTGTTGATGCTTAGTGTGAGCATAGTTGACTCAGTCATTTCCGTTGATATATGATGCATATGTTGGTGATGCATGTCATGGCATTATGACACCGATTATTTTCACTTTAAGTCGAACCTGATAATAACTCAACTTGAATATGTTGTTGACCGGGTCATGGTGGCGCTGAATCGAGTCTTTCCCAGTGGAACCACATTTGCCGATATGGGACGGCCTTTATTTGTTTCATTGTCATGCCTCTGGTCGGTGCCTCCAACTAGCGAAGGTTATGGGCGTGCTGTACCCTAGCCCGGTAAGTAGGCATAACCTTGTGTGCCCGTTGTTGAGTTTTTTTGGTACCAGGTCCTCGTGTGGGATTGTTTGGCCACGACGGTGGTCATTGTGTCTTTGGTAAACACATGGCCACCCAGGACTAGCCCGATGGGGAGTGAGTCGGAGTGGCCGAGAGAGTGTCATGGCAATGGAGGGGTTTCATCGGAATGTCGTCGGTCCACCCAAATGGGAGGGCAAGGCCATGGGTTCCATGGTGTGGGTCCAGTATGCTACCTCTGCAGAGTGTATTAATCTATCGATAGCCGAGTCCACAGTTAAGGACACGCTCGAAAGTAGGTCACACCAGTGATCAACAGTTAATAAATCTTGCACGCTAAGTTTGAAGTTTGCATTGTGTTGGTGGCGGGAAGGCCATCTTGTTGATTTGGACCAGATCTTGGTCGTGGTTGTGATTCCCGTAAGGATGACGGGCCAAATATTGGTCGTGGTTGTGATTGTCGTAAGGATCACGGGCCAAATATTGGTCGTGGTTGTGATCGCCGTAAGGATCATGGTTTGTGGCCAAATATTGGGCGTGGTTGTGATCGCCGTAAGGATCACGAGATGTCTCTGGGTTGGCACGTTTGTGATCTAGGAGCGATCAGGTTTGGTAAGCCAGTCCAAGGGACAATTATCACAAGAGCATGGTCACAACATGTTGGATATATTGTTGCATTGTTATAAATTAGTTAATTGTCATGATATTGTTTGTCATTATGTTTATGCTTGTTGTGAGCTTGCAAGTACATTCAATGTACTGACCTGGCATGTCATGCCAGATTTCAGGAAAGTCCCATTGGAAACGAGTGCTGTCCGAGTCTAGATCGTGTCCACATCGGTGTCCCTGTGATATGGAGATCCGCTACGACATTGTTCCGCTGCCGTGTAGTTGTCGTGATCGAGGCCCCTTTGTGTTCACTAAATAATGTACATATTGTCTTGCCGCACCGTGTGTGCCGCTCGGCCTCGCCAACTGTTGTAATATAAACTCTGATCCGCTAGTATCAATAAAGCGGTTATTTTCTGTATCAAGTTGTTGTGTGTTGCCAGAAGACATGGTCTCTGGGATGGCAATGCATGGTAAATCGGTTGCTCTGAGCCAGGTGTCGGTGTCAAAACCGGCAGATCTCGGGTAGGGGGTCCCAAGCTGTGCATCTTAGGATCAATGGTAACATGAACACGGTATTTTACCCAACTTCGGGCTCTCTTGATGAGATAATACCCTACATGCTGCTTGATTGACTAGAATGAGTATAGGGGTTACAAGAGTTGATCTACGTCGAGATCATATGTTGTGGTCTAAACCCTAGAGGTATGATGAGTAATGTCATAATCCTCTATCGGCTAGCCTAGCCTCGGTTTATATAATGTACCATAGGCCTAGGGTAACAAGAGTCCTAGCCGAATACGCCGGTGGGGGAGGAGTCCTTGTCTTGATCACCAAGTCTTGTGGAATCTTCCTTGTATGCGGCAACTGTCTGAACTGGCCCATGAGTATACGGCCATGGGGGTCCTCGGCCCAATCTAACTGATCGGGGGACGATGTGGTGAGTACCCCCTAGTCCAGGACACCATCAGTAGCCCCCTGAACTAGTCTTCAAGTTGGGTACGCTCCTCGATTCTTCCGAAATGTTCTTCATCTTCGGTCGTCGGTCTTGAAAACTGGTTCAACAAATCTTCTCATCTTCGATCTTGAGGATCACAAAGTAAATCCGAAGAGTTTATATGTTGGGTATCCGAGGAGCCCCTTTAAGTTTCCGGCCTTTATCAATGCCTTGTTATTATTATGCCACACCTCGGGTTTGAAGTTATTCTCGGGCGGCAGTGTCCTCTTACATCCGAGCTCCAACGCCGGATTTTATTCGAGGTTTCTTTTGCAGCCAAGCACCAATGCCGAACTGCTTCCGAGATCCAAGGAATGTATACAAGCTCTAACGCCGGACTGTGTCCAAGCTCCAACGCCGGACTGTATCCGAGATGTCATAGATCATCTGGGTTCAAAAAGTTGAAGGAGTTTAGCCGAGGTTAATGCCGGAAATGCCCTCTATGGAGCCAGCCACTGACGCCCAAGCTTAATGACGGACTGCTTCCGAGGTGGTGCACCACCCCTAACTGCGGGCTGATTTTTTGATTGGTGCAATTTATTCTCTGCCGAGATATATAGCCAGTAGCCCTCAAGGTGTGTGCGTCGGCCTAAAACCCGAGATGCACCTGAAGGAAAACATGAAACCGCTGATCCTAGTTGCCCCTGAGACTCAGGTCGATGCGTGAAATCAGCCTGAGGATCAACTCCTAGCTTGGCAACATACGTAGGAATGGAAACGCGGTGTGCAAAGTCCTCGAGACTCAGGTTGGGTGCGGCCGACCAACCTGAGGATAATAATCTCCTCGAAAACTATATTGCACTTTAAATTTTCTGCATTGGACAAGCAATGCAGTAGCCCCCGAGACACTGGTCGGGTGGCGACACCAAATCAGGGGATCGATGTACCCCTTTAATATTTGTAAATAATAAGCACGAAGCCCAGTAGCCCCCGAGTCTTAATGTGGGCATGGGTGGCCGAATTAAGGATCGATATCCAAAGCAAAATCACAAATTATGTGTAATGATTCTATGTATCCAAGTACTCTACATCATCAATTCTCGGATCCACATTGTACAGAACTTTGTTGACCGGCCATTGGCTTCAACCTCCTCGGCCAGTAGCCGGGGAGTGTTTGTCCCACTTGATAAAGCCTTTATGAGGGCAAAGATTTACGGCAAACAAGGCAATCTGGCCATATGTATTTTATAAACAAAGGTATGCAGAGAGACATGTTATATTATTGTTTTAACATAAGAAACATCATCCAAAGAAAATAGTCCCGCTATCGGTTCCTTTATTTGGGTTGTCATGCTAAGCATGATCATGAAACCTCAGCTCCGATCAATGTGGGAGGAAAATACTAAGGATTTAGTTCAGGAAAAGCTTCCAAACTCTATGGTCTGGATGAACCCAAATTTTCACTTCCGTTGCGACCGTTTATAATCTGAAAGTGGCCCATCGTCGGCTTCTACCCCCTTGTAGATGCTATGCAGGGTGTTTCCGGAATAACAAAATAACCCTTAGCCGACATCTCGGTGCCCGAAGGCAGTTGTGTTAGCGGAAACGAGGCAATCAGATATGCGGGCTTTATAACTTTCACTTAGTCATAGGAGCTTAAAGTTGGGAGGCCAGCAAGTAGCCCTCCGCTTAGTGTTCGGCGACAGACAAGGTCAAGCCGTAAACACTTCGGCCAATGTTATGAACGGCCCATCTTTTAATACAGTCATCGGACCACTGACCAGTTTATGCTTATTGTGATGGTCAGTTTTCGGCTTTCTCCACTGAGGTGCATAACCATGCGAGCTAGAAGCACAATCGCAGTGGTTCTCCCTTTGCACACCTAGCCGAACAAACCGGAATGTAGGAGGCAAGCACAGGAGTCGGGCAACCCAACTATTGACCAAAGACACAATTCGAAACTGATGCATATATAGCAATATCCGAGAATTTTTGCAGAATCTCTAAAGGTGTCCGGCGTTTCACATCGAGACTTATGCGGAAAACACACAAATAGTTGAAAAGTGCCATAGGATTGGAAAACCAAAAAACGTCAGTAAAAACTCGACGCCCGAACTAGATTAATTGTTCGGTGCTAATTAGAAAATTGGTCTTAGAGAAAAAAATGTGCTTCTGTCATGCTTTAACATGACACATCCTATCTCAAGACTTCAAGTGGTTCAGCCTACGGCTTCAACCTCCTATCCCGAAGGCGGAGTATTTCTTGCTAGGCCAGTTTAGCAAATTTTTAGCGGCTTTGAGAGGGAGATCCGGCTATTGACCACACACCCGCGTCGAAAAAAGGAGTGATAGAAAAAAAACTTTGCAACGACTAGGAAGAAGAACACTTATTATAAAACAGCTCACATAAATTAAAGAGCCCCCAAGTTACTTGGGTAAAAGAATTTTATGTATAATGATTGTATGTACCGAAGTACTTATATCATATCTGTGTCCACCCGAACTTTATACACGTCTTAACCGACCGTCGGCTTCTCCCTCTTCGGTCAAGGACCGAAAAGTGTTATGTACTCCCCCTGTCGAGAATATCGATGGTGTTTCCGATAACCAGGCAATCAGGCCATAAGGCTGTAACAGACAAAGCGCGCTCAGGGAACTTATGCTATATTACTGACAAAGTGTAAGAAACATCTTCGAAGGAAATAGTACCCCCACCGATACCTTTCTTTGGTTGCTCATTATTATTATGAGACTTGTGCAATAGATTTTTTGTACTCATGAGTTCCGTTGTGTGCCGACCATTGTTGAAAACAGTAAGAGTGCTAGCTTTCTGCTTCACACAGTCTGAGGTCCGGCTCGGATGAACCGATTGTGACAATCGCAGAGGTGCTCCCTTTACTCCCTAGCCGAACAATCGGGAACGTAGGGGTAAGCACAGGAGCCAGGCAACCCAGCTTGTAAATCGCTTAAGTCAACATGGTGCATATTGTGGCGTAATACACGAACAAGGAAGTCGTACAAGTATAATCATATGCAAGAGGAGAAGCTCCAACAAGGGAGCCCCCAAATAAACGGGGTATTTGAATATGTGCGTCACAAACAAAGTTTTGACAAGGAACTTTGTCACAAACAACTTTGTGCCAAAAAGTATAATGCCTGTTCAAACCGAACAAAATTTAAGACTGAAAGTTTTTCAGCATGAAAGCAACTTAGCTGGTTGATATGTTCGGCATTGGTGACGCGGTCCGAGCTTGATGCGGGACAAGGTTCCAGCCTCCAGGCTGGTCTCGAGGTGGCCGAGCAGAGAGTTCGGCACCCCGAGAAGATGAAGCCCCCCGGCTGCAGTAATGGAGCAGGTCAGCGCGCCAAGGAGACAACACAATTCGGTAGAAGGAGGCGACAACGCGGCTCAGTCTGAGTCAATTGGCTGCACAGATAAAATAGTGCAAACCAAAGGTAATGACAAATAAAGATAATAATGTATATAAAAAAATTCTTCTACTTATTTAACACAAGTGAAGGAAATAATGAAAGATATGTGGCCTGAGCATCAAGGTCAATGTCGATGCAGGGCATCGGCGTGACACAGTGAAGGCGTGACAAAGCCCGAATTCACAGGTCGGTCCGAGTTTCGAATACGGCGTTCGCCGAACTATGCACGGAAACTGAGCGGACCACCACGCAATCGTCGCTAATGCGGCCACCATTTGATAGACCTGTGTACAGATGATGGAACAAAGCATAGTAATAATTCCTTGGGAAAAATTAACCCAAACAAGCAAAAATTGCTAGGATTAATAGCACCTGGTTTATTTGTTGTAGCGGTCCGAAGAAAGGTTACTTCCAAAATTGGGACTCGATCCGCACACCCATTGCCTGATGGGTGATGAAGCTATGGCATGGCGATCTTGGCAAAGGTTGGCTCGCCACGGCGAAGCCCGTGGTCCAGCTAATGTGATGAAGCTGGTTGGCTGGTGACGCCGAAGTCTCCGAAGTAAGTTGATGAATAGATGGCGAAGTCCTCGGTCTAGCCGAGGTGACGGAGCAAGTCGATAAGGAGACGTTGCAGCTACCGTGTCAGCCGAGGAGTTGAAGTAGTTCGGCGTGATGGACATCATCTTGAAGAAGCAACAGTGCGGCTATGCCGAGGTAGGTCGTAACTTGTGATGCGGTCAATGCTGGCTTGATGAGGTGACCGCACGGCGATGCCGGTGTGCCCACTCTGTGTAATCCGTGGGGCGGCGATGTTGGTGACGATTTATCCTTCCCGATGCCGAACTATTGTTCGGCTGGCCGAGATGATGATCCGAAGAAGTTGAGCTCGGCTCAACAAAGCGACAACGTGTTTAACATAGGTCGGTCGCCGTGGAGTGATGTTGTCGAGCTGGTTTGACACCGACGCGACAGTGAAGTTCGTATTGTAAGAATACTTTTATTACTAGTGGGATGTGTTGAGAATAATACATAATACCCCATACAAAAACGTCCTTCAAAAAGGATGTCCGAAATCCCGTTTGTAAAGAAGATGAATTTGGGTCGGATTCGCTCTCGCGCAGAAAACAGATCCGAGAAGTGATGCACTAATTGGAAGGTTCCCGGAGTTTGGACAGTCGGATCGAGCTGAATTTTTGGCAGGTGGTAGATATGGGAATTCCAAAGCCGATCAACGGTTGGATCGTGCAAAGGACGCCTGAGCTAGATACTGGACACCCCGCTCCAAACTCGTCTGGATTCTCGTCCAAATTCAATAGGGCTCCGGTATATCGGAGATTGCCGGAGATTCCTCCATCGGAACTCAGCAAAATTTTTGCAGGGTTGTTGTAGACTTAACTACGCATAATTACACTGAAGCAATCGTTTAGGCGACACTCGAGGAGGCGGTGGCGGCGGATACGAGTTTGCTGTCTAGAAAAACAGCACGGTCGCCCAAGGGCAATGTTGATGTTGAGCCCCCGAGCTCCATGGATGACTCCTCCATGATCTTGATAGGGATCGGAGTTAATGTTGATGAAGGCCCTTATCCGAACATGACGATCGGAGGTAGGGCGCAGTCCTCGGTCAAGCCAAGGTGACCAGTCGAGCTGGTGACGAAGAAACCGATGTTGCAGTTGACCTGTAGTCGAGCCATTGATCCTTTCGCCGATCACACAGCGGAACTCTCCAAGCTGTGCGTCTTAGGATCAATGGTAACATGAACACGGGATTTTACCCAGCTTCGGGCTCTCTTGATGAGATAATACCCTACATGCTGCTTGATTGACTATAATGAGTATAGGGGTTATAAGAGTTGATCTACCTCGAGATCATATGTTGTGGTCTAAACCCTAGAGGTATGATGAGTAATATCATAATCATCTATCGACTAGCCTAGCCTCGGTTTATATAATGTACCATAGGCCTAGGGTAACAAGAGTCCTAGCCGAATACGCCGGTGGGGGAGGAGTCCTTGTCTTGATCACCAAGTCTTGTGGAATCTTCCTTGTATGCGACAACTGTCCGAACTGGCCCATGAGTATACGGCCATGGGGGTCCTTGGCCCAATCTAACTGATCGAGGGACGACGTGGTGAGTACCCCCTAGTCCAGGACACCGTCACCAGGGTGCCACACTCTCTACCCCAATTTCCTTCTCCTCCAGGTTGGGCCTATATGGGGGACGCAGCAGCCCATGCTGGCTGTTGTGTTTCCCCTCTTGGCCCATTGGGCCCATATCTTTGCCGGGGGTGCCTGGAACCACTTTCCGGTGACCTGATACGTACCTAGTACCCCCGGAACACTTCCAGTGTCTGAATACTATCGTCCTATATATCAATCTTTACCTCTCGACCATTTCTAGACTCCTCGTTATGTATGTGATCTCATCTGGGACTCCGAACAACATTCGGTCACCAAATCACATAACTCATATAAGACAAAATCGTCATCAAACGTTAAGCGTGCGGACCCTACGGGTTCGAGAACTATGTAGACATGACCGAGACACCTCTCCGGTCAATAACCAATAGCGGAACCTGGATGCTCATATTGGCTCCTACATATTCTACGAAGATCTTTATCGGTCGAACCGTTATGACAACATACGTTATTCCCTTTGTTATCGGTATGTTACTTGCCCGAGATTCGATCGTCGGTATCTTCATACCTAGTTCAATATCATTACCGGCAATTCTCTTTACCCATTCCATAATGCATCATCCTGCAACTAACTCATTAGTCACTTTGCTTGCAAGGCTTCTTATGATGTGCATTACCGAGAGGGCCCAGAGATACCTCTCTAATACTCAGAGTGACAAATCCAAATCTCGATCTATGCCAACCCAACAAACACCTTTGGAGATACCTGTAGAGCATATTTATAATCACCCAGTTACTTGTGGCATTTGATAGCACACAAGGCATTCCTCCAGTATCCCGGAGTTGCATAATCTCATAGTCGGAGGAATATGTATTTGACATGAAGAAAGCAGTAGCAATAAAACTGAACGATCATAATGCTAAGCTAATGAATGGGCATTGTCCATCACATCATTCTCCTAATGATGTGATCCCGTTCATCAAATGACAACACATGTCTATGGTTAGGAAACTTAACCATCTTTAATTAACGAGCTAGTCGAGTAAAGGCATACTAGGGACACGGTGTTTTGTCTACGTGTCCACACATGTACCAAATTTCCAGTTAATACAATTCTAGCGTGAATAATAAACATTTACCATGAATAAGGAAATATAAAATATAGTCTCACATCAACTAGGCGTATCAACGGGCTATGGAGATGCCCATCAATAGAT
Source organism: Triticum aestivum (assembly GCF_018294505.1). NCBI lineage: Eukaryota > Viridiplantae > Streptophyta > Magnoliopsida > Poales > Poaceae > Triticum > Triticum aestivum. The sequence continues at coordinate 462,433,412 of NC_057804.1, forward strand.
ATCAATGTGAGTGAGTAGTGATTGCCATGTAACGGATGCACTAGAGCTATAAGTTTATGAAAGATCAAAAAGAAAAACTAAGTCTGTGTGCATCCAACTTGCTTGCTCATGAAGACCTGGGGCGATTTGAGGAAGCCCATCGTTGGAATATACAAGCAAAGTTCTATAATGAAAAATTCCCACTAGTATATGAAAGTGGCAAAATAGGAGACTCTCTATCATGAAGACCATGGTGCTACTTTGAAGCACAAGTGTGGAAAAAGGATAGTAACATTGCCCCTTCTCTCTTTTTCTCTCATTTTTTGGCTTCTTTGGCCTCTCTTTTTAATTTCCTCACATGGAACAATGCTCTAATAATGATGATCATCACACTTCTATTTACTTAAAACTTAAAAAATTACAACTCAGTACTTAGAACAAAAATATGACTCTATGTGAATGCCTCCGGTGGTGTACTGGGATGTGCAACGACTCAAGTGTGACATGTATGAAAGAATTATGAAAGTTGCCTTTGCCACAAATATAATGTCAACTACATGATCATGCAAAGCAATATGACAATGATGCAGCGTGTCATAAAAAATGGAACGGTGGAAAGTTGCATGGCAATATATCTCGAAATGACTATGAATATGCCATAATAGGTAGGTATGGTGGCTGTTTTGAGGAAGATATATGGTGGGTTAATGGTACCGGCGAAAGTTGCGCGACACAAGAGAGGCTAGAAATGGTGGAAGGGTGAGAGTGCGTATAATCCATGGACTCAACATTAGTCATAAAGAACTCATATACTTATTGCAAAAATCTATTAGTCATCGAAACCAAGCACTACGCGCATGCTCCTAGGGGAAGGGTTGGTAGGAGTTAACCATCGCACTAAAACAAGAAAAAAATTTGAACGATTAAACTACTGCTCCCGAATATTCAACTGACCGCGTCAACCAGTTGTCAAACTCCAAATATTTCGTTCGTAGGGGCATGAAGAAGTTGCTAAACCGGTTGTAAAGTGGCTCTGATAAAAACCATCATTGCTCCCGACCTCCACACAAAGGATGACAATCAATAAATACCTCATGCTCCAACTTCGTTACATAAGGGTTCACCATACATGCATGCCAGCGGAATCGCAAACCTCAACACAAGTATTTCTCAAATTCACAATTACTGCACTAGCATGACTCTAATATCATCATCCTCATATCTCAAAACAATCATAAGGAATCAAACTTCTCATAGTATTCAATGCACTTTATATGAAAGTTTTTATTATATCCCTCTTGGATGCCTATTATATTAGGACTGCATTTATAACGAAAGCAAATTACCATGTTGTTTAAAGACTTTCAAAATAATATAAATGAAGCATGAGAGTTCATCAATTTCTACAAAATGAAACCACCGCCGTGCTCTAAAAGGATATAAGTGAAGCACTAGAGTAAAATTGCCTAGCTCAAAAGATATAAACGAAGCACATAGAGTATTCTAATAAAACACGATTCATGTGTTTCCCTCTCAAAAGGTGTTTACAGAAAGGATGATTGTGACAAACTAAAAAGCTAAGACTCATATCATACAAGACGCTCCAAGGAAAACACATATCATGTGGTGAATAAAAATATAGCCTCAAGTAAAGTTACCGATATATGAAGACCAAAGAGGGTGATACGTCTCCAACATATCTATAATTTTTTATTGTTCCATGCTATCATATTATCCATCTTGGAAGTTTTATATGCATTTATATGCTATTTTATATGATTTTTGGGACTAACTTGCGGATTCCCGTGGTGACATTGGGGTAATCTATGCATAGGGGTTGATGCACGTTTTCATATTCCTTTCTTTGGTAGAAATCTCGGGATGCTCTTGAAGTTCTTTATGTTGGATTGAATATTATGAATCTGAAGTTGTTTGATGCATATCATATAATTGATCCACGGATACTTGTAGCGACAGTGGAGTATCTAGGTGACATTAGGGTTGATTGATGTGTGTCATATGGTATTATTTTAGTACGAACTCTAGGGCTGTTTGTGACACTTATAGGAATAGCTCGATGGATTGATCGAAAAGAATAACTTTGAGGTGGTTCATACCCTACAAGCAATTTCATCATATGTTCTCCGCAATAGGAACTTTGGAGTGACTTTTGTCGCACGCTGAGGGATGGCCATATGATTTAATTGTGTTATCATTGTTGAGAGAACTTGCACTAGTGAAAGTATGAACCCTAGGCCTTGTTCCAAGCATTGCAATACCTTTTTACTCACTTTTGTTACTAGTTACCTTGCTGTTTTTATATTTTCAGATTACAAAAACCTATTTCTACCATCCATATTACACTTGTATCACCATCTCTTCGCCGAACTAGTGCACCTATACAATTTACCATTGTATTGGGTGTGTTGGGGACACAAGAGACTCTTTGTCATTTGGTTGCAGGGTTGTTTGAGAGAGTCCATCTTCATCCTATGCCTCACACGGATTGATAAACCTTAGGTCATCCACTTGAGGGAAATTTGCTACTGTCCTACAAAACTCTGCGCTTGGAACCCAACACGAGTCTATAAGAAGAAGGTTGAGTAGTACACATCAAGCTCTTTTCTTGCGCTGTTGCCGGGGAGTTGAGTGCTTGAAGGTATATTTTTAGATCTTTCAATTGAATCTTTTAGTTTCTTGTTTTATCACTAGTTTAATTTATAAAAGAACACCACAAAAAATGGAATTTAGGTTGTCTCATATGCTTCATCTTTTTAATATCTTCCATGAAAATGATGGAAAGGAAAATTGTGCTCAAGTGCTAGAAGAAGAAGTTAATAAATTGTTTGGCACTAAATATGTGAATGATGAGCATGATTGCAATGTTGTTAGTATGAACTCTTTGAATATCCATACTATTAATCATGAGAGTGATTATGCTTATCATATGCAAAGGCCCAAGTTTGGGGATGCTATGTTTGATGAGAATGACATGTTTGAGAATATGTTTGTTGCAATTAATGTTTGTCCCAAGCTTCGGGATGCTATGTTTAATGAAGATGATATTTTTAGTCCCCCAAGTTTTGATGTGCAAATTTATTATGATGATAGCATGCCTCCTATTTATGATGATTGCAATATTTATGAAAGTGAGTTTGGAAGAGTGTCGACTTTAGATAATAATTTTCCCACTAATTTGGAGGGTTTTGAATCTTATTATAATGATAAAAGTGGATTGGGAGAGGTCGTGACTTTATTTAGTAATGATTGCACTATGTTGCAACAGGTTTCACTTGATTATGATGAGAGCAAAGTTGCTACTTATGATGATTATTGTGATGACACTTATGTTATAAAAAGTAGTGATGATTATATTTATAAAATTTGTCATGATTATGATTACCCTTTTTCTGAACATTACTCTTTTAATGTGGAAACCATTTATAGTATTCGAGTTTCTTATGTTACTCCCACTATTCCGGTTGAGAAGAATTTTCCGTATGTGGAGAGTAGTAAATTTTCTATGCTTGGGGATCATGAAAATAATGCTTTATGTGATGGTTATATTGTTGAATTATTCATGATGCTACTGAAAATTATTACGAGGGAGGAATATATGCTTGTAGGGATTGCAATAATATCAATTTTCCTCTCTATGTGTTGAATCTTGAAGTTATGCTTGTTTTGCCTTCCTATGCTAGTTGATTCTTGCTCTCGTAAATTGTTTGCTCAAAAAATCGCTATGCATAGGAAGTGGGTTAGACTTAAATGTGCTAGTCATATGCTTCATGATGCTCCCGTTATGTCTCAATTCTTATCTTTCATGTGAGCATCATTGAAATCATCATGCCTAGCTAGAAAGGCATTAAAGAAAAGCGCTTGTTGGGAGACAACCCAACATTTACCCCTATTGTTTTTGTGTGTTCACATGATTAAGATACTGTAGTAATCATGTTTTATAGCTTTTGTTTCAATAAAGTGCCAAGTAAAGCCTTTCAGATAGTGTGGATGATAGTTGACTAGATCCTGTGCAAAACCAGAAACTTTTGCGCTCAGTCCAGGAATTTTGAAAATTCACTGGAACGTGATTTTGATCTAAATTATTTACACAAGATTTATATACAAACTGCCTAGATTGTCCTAATGTTTCAGAATTTTTGGAGTTACGGAGGTATGGAAAGTTTGCAGATTACTACAGACTGTTCTGTTTTTGATAGATTCTGTTTTCATTGTGTTGTTTGCTTATTTTGATGAATCTATGAGTAGTATCAGAGGGTATGAACCATGGAGAAGTTGGAATACAGTAGATACAACACCAATATAAATTTAGAATGAGTTCACAACGGTACCTAGGTGGTGATTTGCTTTGTTATACTAACGGAGCTTACGAGTTTTTTGTTGAGTTTTGTGTTGTGAAGTTTTCGACTTTTGGGTAAAGATTCAATGGACTATGGAATAAGGAGTGGCAAGAGCCTAAGCTTGGGGATTCCCAAGGCACCCCAAGGTAATATTCAAGGAAAACGAAGAGCCTAAGCTTGGGGATGCCCCGGATGGCATCCCCTCTTTCGTCTTCGTTCATCGGTAGCCTTACTTGGAGCTATATTTTTATTCACCATATGATATGTGTTTTGCTTGGAGCATCATTTTATTTTGTTTTGTTTTGCTTGCTGTTTGAATAATATCCTCAGATCAGAAATTTTGTTTATTTTATAGAGTATTCATATAGTCACATAATTATGCAACTACTCATTGATCTTCACTTATATCTTTTGGAGAAGTTTGTCATTTGCTCTAGTGCTTCACTTTTATCTTTTTAGAGCACGGCGGTGGTTCTATTTTGAAGAAATTGATGAACTCTCATACTTAACTTATATTATTTTGAGAGTCTTAAACAGCATGGTAATTTTCTTTGGTTATGAATTTAGTCCTAATATGATAGGCATCCACGAGGGATATAATAAAAACTTTCATATAAAGTGCATTGAATACTATGAGAAGTTTGATTCCTTATGATAGTTTTGAGATATGAGGATGGTGATATTAGAGTCATGCTAGTGAGTAATTGTGGATTGTAGAAATACTTGTGTTGAAGTTTGTGATTCCCGTAGCATGCACGTATGGTGAACAGTTATGTGATAAACCCGAAGCATGATTTATTTATTGATTGTCTTCCTTATGAGTGGCGGTCGGGGACGAGCGATGGTCTTTTCCTACCAATCTATCCCCTAGGAGCATGCGTGTAGTACTTTGTTTTGATGAGTAATAGATTTTTGCAATAAGTATGTGAGTTCTTTATGACTAATGTTGAGTCCATGGATTATACGCACTCTCACCCATCCACCATTGCTTGCCTCTCTAGTACCGCACAACTTTCGCCGGTACCTTACACCCACCATATACCTTCCTCAAAACAGCCACCATATCTACCTATTATGGCATTTCCATAGCCATTCCAAGATATATTGCCATGCGACTTTCCACTATTCCATTTATTATGACATGCTTCATCATTGTCATATTGCTTTGCATGATCATGTAGTTGACATCGTATTTGTGGCAAAGCCACCATTAATAATTCTTTCATACATGTAACTCTTGATTCATTGCACATCCCGGTACACCACCGGGGGCATTCATATAGAGTCATATTTTGTTCTACGTATCGAGTTGTAATTCTTGAGTTGTAAGTAAATAAAAGTGTGATGATCTTCATTATTAGAGCATTGTCCCAGTAAGGAAAGAATGATCTAGACTATGATTCCCCCACTAGTAGGATGAGACTCCGGACGAAAAAAAGAGAGCCCAAAAAAACAAAAAATGAGAGAAAAAGTGAGAAGGGGCAATTCTACTATCCTTTTTCCACACTTGTGCTTCAAAGTAGCACCATGATCTTCATGATAGAGAGAGTCTTATGTTATCACTTTCATATACTAGTGGGAATTTTTCATTATAGGACTTCGCTTGTATATTCCAATGATGGGCTTCCTCAAATTGCCGTCTTCATGAGCAAGCGAGTTGGATGCACACCCACTTAGTTTCTTTTTGAGCTTTTATAAACTAATAGCTCTAGTGCATCCTTTGCATGGCAATCCCTACTCACTCACATTGATATCTATTGATGGGCATCTCCATAGCACGTTGATACGCCTAGTTGATGTGACATTATCCCCTTCTTTTTATCTTTGCCACAACCACCATATTCTATTCCACCTATAGTGCTATGTCCATGGCTCATGCTCATGTATTGCGTGAAAGTGAAAAAAGTTTGAGAATATAAAAAGTATGAAACAATTGCTTGGATTGTCATCGGGGTTGTACATGATTTGAATATTTTGTGTGATGAAGATGGAGCATAGCCAGACTATATGATTTTGTAGGGATAACTTTCTTTCGCCATGTTATTTTGAGAAGACATGATTGCTTTATTAGTATGCTTGACGTATTATTGTTTTTATGTCAATATCAAAACTTTGTTATGAATCTTATATATCTAAATATTCTTGCCACAATAAAGAAAAATTACATGGATAAATATGTTAGGTAGCATTCCACATCAAATTTTTTGTTTTTATCATTTACCAACTCGAGGACGAGCAGGAATTAAGCTTGGGGATGCTTGATACGTCTCCAGCGTATCTATAATTTTTTATTGTTCCATGCTATTATATTATCCATCTTGGATGTTTTATATGCATTTATATGATTTTTGGGACTAACCTATTAATCTAGAGCCTAGTGCCAGTTTCTGTTTTTTCCTTGTTTTTGAGTTTTACAGAAAAGGGATACCAAACGGAGTCCAAATGGCCTGAAAATTTACGTTGATTCTTTATGGACCAGAAGAAGCCCCCGAAGCAAAAGAGTTGGGCCTAAAGATCCATGAGGCCTCCACAAGGGTGGAGGGCACCCCCCTAAGGCGCGCCCCTGTCTTATCGTTGCCTCGTGGACCCCCCTGACTTGTTCTTGACGCCAAAAAATCCTATAAATATAGAAACCCCCAGAAATAACCTAGATCAGGAGTTCCGCTGCCGCAAGCCTCTGTAGCCATGAAAAACCAATCGGGAGCCCGTTTCGGCACCATGTTGGAGGGGGAATCCATCACTGGTGGCCATCTTCATCATGCTGGCGCTCTCCATGACGAGGAGGGAGTAGTTCACCCTGGAGGCTGTGGGTATGTACCAGTAGCTATGTGTTTGTCCTCTCTCTCCCGTGTTCTTGATTTGGTACGATCTTGATGTACCACGAGCTTTGCTACTATAGTTGGATCTTATGGTGTTCTTCCCTCTCTCTACCTTGTGATGAATTGAGTCTTTTCCTTTGAGGTTTTGTTATGTCAGATTGAATCATTGCATGTGAGAGCACTTAATGTATGTCTTGCGATGGGATATCTGTGGTGACAATGGGATGTTCTGTTGATCCACTTGGTCTATGTTTTGGTTATCAACTTGCGGATTCCTATGGTGACATTGGGGTAATCTATGCATAGGAGTTGATGCACGTTTTCATATTCCTTTCTCCGGTACAAATCTCGGGATGCTCTTGAAGTTCTTTGTGTTGGATTGAATATTATGAATCTGAAGTTGTTTGATGCATATCGTATAATTGATCCACGGATACTTGTGGCGACATTGGAGTATCTAGGTGACATTAGGGTTGATTGATGTGTGTCATATGGTGTCATTTTACTACGAACTCCAGGGTTGTTTGTGACACTTATATGAATAGCTCAATGGATTGACCGGAAAGAATAACTTTGAGGTGGTTTCGTACCCTACAAGCAATTTCATCTTATGTTCTCCGCGATAGGAATTTTGGGGTGACTTTTGTCACACGTTGAGGGGTTGCCATATGATTTAATTATGTTATTATTGTTGAGAGAACTTGCACTAGTGAAAGTATTAACCCTAGGCCTTGTTTCCAAGCCTTGCAATACCTTTTTTAATCACTTTTGTTACTAGTTACCTTGCTGTTTTTATATTTTCAGATTACAAAAACCTATTTCTACCATCCATATTACACTTGTATCACCATATCTTCGCCGAACTAGTGCACCTATACAATTTACCATTGTATTGGGTGTGTTGGGGACACAAGAGACTCTTTGTCATTTGGTTGTAGGGTTGTTTGAGAGATACCATCTTCATCCTATGCCTCACACGGATTGATAAACCTTAGGTTATCCACTAGAGGGAAATTTGCTACTGTCCTACAAAACTCTGCGCTTGGAAGCCCAACACGAGTCTACAAGAAGAAGGATGCGTGGTAGACATCAGAGGGGATGCCTTCCGGAGCATCCCCAAGCTTAGGCTCTCGGTTGTCCTTGAATATTACCTTGGGGTGCCTTGGGCATCCCCAAGCTTAGGCACTTGCCACTCCTTATTCGATAGTCCATCAAATCCTTACCCAAAACTTGAAAACTTCACAACACAAAACTCAATAGAAAATATCATAAGCTCCGTTAGTATAAGAAAATAAATCACCACTTTATGGTACTATTGTGAACTCATTCTTTATTTATATTGGTGTAATATCTACTGTATTCCAACTTTTCCATGGTTCATACCCCCCAATACTACCCATATATTCATCAAAATAAGCAAACAACACAAAAAAACAGAATATGTCAAAAACAGAACAGTCTGTAGCAATCTAGAAACTTAGAATGCTTCTCTAACTCCAAAAAAGCTGAAAATAAGGAAAGCCTAGGCAATTTGTGTACCAATATTGTGCAAAAAGAATCAGATCAAAAACATGCACATGTGAATTATGAAAATTATTTCCCTGGGTGCAAAAGTTTCTGTTTTTCAGCAAGATCAAAATAACTATCACCGTAAGCCATCCCAAAGGTCTTACTTGGCACAAACACTAAACAAAACACAAGACCACATATAACCAAAGGCTATATGAATTATTCAAAGAAAAACAGGAACAAAAATCAAAGAACAAAAAATAAAATTGGGTTGCCTCCCAACAAGCGCTTTTCTTTAAAGCCTTTTAGCTAGGCATTGAGATTTCAATTATGCTCACATAAAAGACAAGAATTGAAGCACAAAGAGAGCATTATAAAACATGTGACAAACACATCTAAGTCTAACAAACTTCCTATGCATATGCATTTTATAAGCAAACAAATTATCAAGGCAAGCAAACACTAGCATATGCAAGGAAGAAGAAAGAGATGATAGTAATCTCAACATGAAGAGAGGTAATTAAGTGACATGAAAATTTCTACAACGGTATTTTCTTCTCTCATAATAATTACATGTAGGATCATAAGAAAATTCAACAAAATAGATATCACATAAAATATTCTCAACACGATCCACATGCATGCGAAGTTGACACTCTTCCAAAATAGTGGGATTAACATTAACTAAAGTTATGACCTCTCCAAACCCACTTTTATCAAAAAATTCATAAGACTGAACATTCTTCCAAACCTACTTTCAACATTATTGCAAACATTATTATCAATCTCATATTCATCATGGGGCTTAAATAAATTTTCAAGATCATAAGAAGAATCACCCCAATCATGATCATTGCAACAAGTAGTAGACATAGCAAAATTAGCATCCCCAAGCTTAGGGTTTTGCATATCATTAACATGATTGGCATTAATAGAATTTATAATAACATCATTGCAATCATGCTTTTTATTCAAAGATCTATCGTGAATCACTTCATAAAGCACTTCATCACAATTTTCAGACTCACGGATTTCAAGCAAACCTTCATAAAGATAATCTAGTGCACACAACTCACTAGCAGTTCGTTCATAATAATTGGATCTCTTAAAAAGATTAGCAAGTAGATGAGGATCCATAAACTTTTAGCAAGCGAAGATGCAAGCAAAAAGAAGGCACATGGTAACACAAGCAAACAAAAGATCGAACGGAAGAAGGGCGAAGAAAAGGGCAAATCTTTTTGAAAATCGTTTTAGAAGTGGGGGAGAGGAAAACGAGTGGCAAATGGTGAATAATGTAATGCAAGAGATGAGGGTTTTATGATGGGTACTTGGTATGTCTTGACTTGGCGTAGATCTCCCCGGCAACGGCGCCAGAAATTCTTCCAGCTACTTCTTGAGCTTGCATTGGTTTTTCCCTTGAAGAGGTAAGGGTGATGCAGCAAAGTAGAGATAAGTATTTCCCTTAGTTAGAGAACAAAGGTATCAATCCAGTAGGAGACAACACAAAAATCACCATGACCTGCACAAACAATCAAACAACTTGCACCCAACGCGATAAAGGGGTTGTCAATCCCTTCATAGTTACTTGCAAAAGTGAGATCAGATAGAGATAGATAAACGATAAAGTAAATATTTTTGGTATTTTTTGTTTATAGATCGGAAAGTAAAATATTGCAAAATAGTAGATTGAAAACTAATATGATGGAAAATAGACCCGGGGCCATAGGTTTCACTAGAGGCTTCTCTAAAGATAGCAAATAATACGGTGGGTGAACAAATTACTGCCGAGCAATTGATAGAAAAGCGCAAAGTTATGACAGTATCTAAGGCAATGATCATGAATATAGCACTGGTGCAGAGACTTTCTATACAAACACTTTTTAACCCCTTTACGCGACGGTGTTTGGAACCGCCGCCAAGTGAGTGTGGTTGATCGGGGGGGTCCTTCCTACACGACCCAGAAACCGTCGGGGATAGGCCCTCCTGGCACACAAGGTAGGGCAAAATGAGCTCGTGTGCGATCTGGCGGGGCATCGAAACCCAATGTTTCCATTCGTATTTACATCCCACATGGTGAATCCAAGAAAAAAATTCTGTTCGTATGTATATCACACACAGTTTTTTTGTGTGGAAACGTTTGTGCAAGGTGGCCTAACGCAAACAATTCTTTGCCGGAAGCCGTGTGTGATTGTTAGTTGATCGAACACGCCTACTTTCTAAAAACCATGCGGGTTGTTTGAGTTCATCACCCATGGTGTTGTCCGAGTAACCATCTGCAATAGAAAACCCCAATAAGCAGGGTAATTAGCCTATTATTGATAATCCATGTACTAATAAAAATGATATTTCTTATAAAACACACTAGATATTTCATATCCGTATAACAGCAACCAGGATTTCATAATTGAATTACATCAGATAGCTTCGGCACTCAGTTACGCCATTACACCATAGCATCAAGTTTCACATGCAATATCAAAAACCTTTGGAAAGTAGCATCATACACGGTAAATAGGCAGATGAATCTCATCTAGGAAACTGCAGAAGAGGAAGGCAAATATTGAGCCTCCAGTGATGTTGAATGTCCTTGCAACTTTAGGTCAGTGGCTATGGATAATTGCCCTCCCAACCTTCATCCTCCTCAGCAAGATTTCAATATTGTACCGTGGGTGTTGAATGAATACCTTCCTCGCCTCTTGACCATGCGGGTGGTTTGAGAAGTAATCATCGGTGGACTGCTTTGAAAAGTACTGAAAACAAAGATATGCATAAATCGCTGTTATAAATTTTGAAATGGCGCAAGGGGTAAAAATAAGGTAAAAGAGTTAGTACCATCCTATGGTTGACTGGTGTCTTCTTCATTTTGCAAACAAAGATCTTGTTGTTATTCTTCACAAGTTTCTTCATCCTAACAATCTTTCTGAGTTTCTTGACTTGACTGATATTCATGGACATCTCATTTCCCCATATGCAAAATGGGTCGAATAGTGGGTCTAAGCCTCTGATAGCAGGACCTACATGTGCAAGACCAAATTGTGAGAAACCTAAATATTAGAATGATTCATGCAACTGCACAATAATGTGTTATTAGCAAAAGGACCATGCTTGAACAAACCTCGATGGTAAACCGCAGTGTCTCCCATTGTTTCCCTGCAACACACATAAGGAAGATCTTGATCAGGTTAACTGAGAGTTGCCATACTATCGGTAGAATATGTATTGAGTACAACCAAATTCGATTTATTTCACTTGCATAACAATACAAAATTGTACCCACAGCAAATGAAAATCAAATTGCAGAACTGAACCAAACAGTTAAATGGACAGTAGACCAAATGAACCAAAATAGTTAACTAAGCACGACATTGCAGAATAGAAACATGTACTAGAACATAAGACAGTTAACAAAACAAAGAATGCTTGAGAACAGTACTACGAAATGTAGCAATTGTTGGACCAAACTGTTAACTGAACATTACATTTTAGAGGATCAAAGTGTTAACCGAACATTACATTTCAGAGGACCAAACTGTTAACTGAACATTAGATTGCATATTAACATTACAGAGGACAAATCACTAGAAGGCACTAGCGGTGGCCTCAAGAAAATAGCATGAACTATATTTTAAAGTAGACAATTGCGTGGCAGTATTAACAGTGGCCTCGAAGACGAGGTGCTCCTCCATGATCTAGCGGTCGGCACGCATGGTAGCCATAGTGACCTCGTGCATGCATGCGGCCACGATTTGCTTCTCCGCTGCCAGATGCTACTGAGCTCCACGTTATACTACATGCAAAATGGCTGTGGGCGGCGCTTAATTGGAGGAGGGGGCAGTGATTTTGGCGGAAGGTGTCGCGCCATCGGTCGGGGCATGTGGGACGGGAAAGAAGGAGGATGGTGTGGGTGGGGTGTGGATTACCTGACCATATTGATGAGGCCGCGCACCAAGAAGAAGGGTTGGCGGCGAGGAGGTAGCGCAGCAAGAAGAAGGGTCGCCGACGAGGAGGCGGAGCTGCATGAAGAAGGGTCGTCGGCGAGGAGGCGGCACTGCAAGAAGAAGAGTAGCCGGGGAGGAGGCGGCGCTGCAAGAAGAAGGGTCACCAGCGAGGAGGCTGACCTACCAGTAAGCAGCAGTGAAGGTTTGAACTTTGAAAGCAAGGAGGAACAGTGGAAATGTGGCTTTCGGTGGGAAGGAGGGGGCGGGGAGATAGATATTTCCACGGTGGCAGAAAAATTTCGCTCGGTGCCACGAGAAACTGGCTTGCAAGTGTGGTTCAAGCGGGGGCAGTGGACTGTAGACGATGAAGCTTCCTGCGTAAGCCAGACAAGACAGTGCGCCAAGATATTTTATATCGCATCCCACATGATTCTTTCTAGTAAATTGTTTGTGGTATACCTGATTTTTTCATTATGTTTTGAAAGACAAAATGGTGTTATGGAGGGAAAGGATGGTGTTTGAATTGCTAGAACATTTATGTACAGTGAACATGCAACTACATGAGGGTTTATTTGGCATTTTTATGTATTAATTGAGTTTCTCGGCATTTAATATGCATAATTCAAATTTGAACTACAAACACATGCTCCAGTGCACCAAAGTTTGTTGAAAATAGCATGTGTGTCGTTGGGTGAATTTATAGGTCCCATGCAAGAAATGGGAATGAAATTCAAACATCTGGGCATGGTGGCTCGGTCGGGAACATTGAGAAACTTGGTTTTAAAATTTCTGGAAATTCAAAACTCGCCTGAAAATCATGAAACTTGGCATGGTGTCATTTCATGGCACCAACATGTTGTGGTAAAATAACTAGCCGCATTTGGACACATTTTTGGTATAAGCTTCTTGCAAACCGGAGCTTCTCTCGAGAAGACTCGTGGTTCCCAAGGGGGGCGTGTCACCTGTGTGTTCGAAATGATATACGCTGTCTCCCCCCCCCCCCTTGTTTCTCTACAAAGGCAACATGAACTATATGAGTGCCGTGTTAAAATTTGGAATTATTCCGGGTTCATTGGACTTTCTTATACATTAATTGAATTTCTGGTCATTTAATGTGCATAATTCAAATTTGAATTACAAGCACATGCTCCAATGCACCAAAGTTGGTTGAAAAATCACATGCGTGTCCTTGGGTGAATTTCTAGGTCCCATGCAAGAAATGGGAATGAAATTCAAACATCTGGGCATCGTGGCTTGGCCGGAAAGATTGAGAAACTTGTTTTTTTAATTCATGTAAATCCAAAACACGCCCGAAAATCATGAAACTTGGCTTGGTGTCATGACATGGCACCAACATGTTGCGGTAATTTTTTTTGCCAAATTGGGACAAGCTTTGGTATATGCTTCTTGCAAACCGGAGCTTCTCTCAAGAAGGCTCGTGGTTCCGAGAGGGAACATGTCACCTCCGTGTGCGAAACGACATACGTACACTGCCTTCTCCCGCCTTAATATTTTTTACACATGCAGATTAGACCAAATAGAAGTATCATGCTAAATTTTGGAATTGTTCCGGGTTTGTTTCGCCTTTTTTATACATTAATTGAATTTATGGGCATTTAATGTGCATAATTAAAATTTGAACTACAAACACATGCTCCAATGCAGCAAAGTTGGTTGAAAAATCACATGTCTGTCCTGAGGTGAATTTCTAGGTCCCATGCAAGAAATGGAATGAAATTCAAACATCTGGGCATCGTGGATCGACCGGAAAGATTGAGAAACTTGTTTTTTAATTCATGTAAATCCAAAACACGCCTGAAAATCATGAAACTTGGCATGGTGTCATGACATGGCACCAACATGTTGCGGTAAATTTTTTGGCCGAATTGGGACAAGCTTTGGTATATGTTTCTTGCAAACCGGAGCTTCTCTCAAGAAGGTTTGTGGTTCTGAGAGAGAATGTGTCACCTCCATGTGCGAAACGACATACGTATACTGCCTTCTCCCGCCTTAATTTTTTCACACAGGCAGATTAGACCAAATAGAAGTATCGTGCTAAATTTTGGAATTATTCCAGGTTCGTTTGGCCTTTTTATACATTAATTGAATTTATGGGCATTTAATGTGCATAATTCAAATTTGAACTATAAGCACATGCTCCAGTGCACCAAAGTTGGTTGAAAAATCACATGTGTGTCCTTGGGTGAATTTCTAGGCACCATGCAATAAATAGGAATGAAATTCAAACATCTAGGTGTCGTGGCTTGGCCGAAAAGATTGAGAAACTTGGTTTTTTAATTCATGTAAATCCAAAACATGCTTGAAAATCATGAAACTTGGCATGGTGTCATGACATGGAACCAACATGTTGTGGTAAATTTTTTGGCCGAATTGGGACAAGCTTTGGTATAAGCTTCTTGCAAACTGGAGCTTCTCTCAAGAAGGCTCGTGGTTCTGAGAGGGAACGTGTCACCTCCGTGTGCGAAACTTGGTTTTAAAAGTCCCATAAATCCAAAACTCGCCTAAAAATCATGAAACTTGGCATGGTGTCATGACATGGCACCAACATGATGTGGTAATTTTTCTGTCCGATTTGCGAAGGCGCACACATTAACAATCAACAAAATTATTTTGGAACAAGTGCTATCCAGTAACAAATCAGAGACACGAGTATTATTGAAACTGTGGGCATTCTACTTACCAATTACGTGCCGCCACACGTCCCCTTTTTTATTGGCTAGGAGGTGTCGTGCGGGGTAGCTATTTGAGTATGGGAGGCGTGCGATCAGACCCCTGTGTGTGCTCAGCGGGAGGAGAGCCCTTTGACCTCTATCTGCCGTGCACCTCCCTCCCAACTCTCCATTAATCGCGCCCGAGCCCCAGTTTCATGGCATGGCTATGTCTCACTGGACTGAGATTTAAGAGAGAAAAATGAAAACCTGGAAAGAAAGTTTTGCATGGATCTTGATGTAAGATCCAACGGACCTATATAGCATCGACTGCAACTTATAGCAAGCATGATGAATATAAGGACGATGACAGTGGTCAATAATTGTCTTACATATTTAGGAACATAATTATAAAAAAAAGGCACATGCGGCAACACCCGAAATACACAAGGGCGAAATAATAAGGAAGCCAACAATCTGGCTTGCTGATCTCTACTTTCTTCATGCGTTGGTGCAGGCCGTGGGAACTAGTCTCCGCGATGAGCGGCGATGAGCTCTTTCCTATCCTCAATATGCTGCTTGAGCGCATCCATGGATTCCTCCACCAACCTTTTGTGTTTCATGCACAGCACGATATTCCCGTCCAGATGTTTCTCGACGATGATGCTGGTCCTCTTCAACAAGGCAGTGGTCTCCTCCTGCTGCTCCACACTTTCGAAGATCTTTGCCCTCAGCAGGTCATGCTTGTCCTGGAGCTTCACATTGCTCTCCCTTAGTTGCCGGATGACGTTGGTAGCCTGTTCAAACGAGGCTTTCATGTCGTCCTGCAACCTCGCCCAGCCGGAGATCTGATCAATCTAGCTATGGACGATTGCATGCATGCACCTGTAAGAGTCCTCGATTGCCCGTGAGATATTTTCCCAGGCTGCCGCAGCACGGGAGGACATCTCTGCTGCATTCACGGCACAGCAGGACATCTCTGCTGCATTCGCGGCACAGCGGGACATCTCTGCTGCTTCCGCGGTGCGGCCGGACTGGTCTGCTGCATCAACGGCGCGGTGGGACCTCCGTGCTGCTTCGGTGGTGCGGCGGGACCTCTGTGCCGCTACGGCCGCGCGACGGGACATGTCGGTTGCTTTCGCGGCGAGGCGAGATAGCTCTCATGCTTCCACTTCCATGCTCGCCTCTCCTTGGTAGCAATCTCTCGACCCAGAACTCACGCTGGCCATGGCAGACGCAGGGGAACGATGATGAATGACTTATTTGTTTTTGTGGATGAGGAGTTGAGGAGGAATGTGTAGTCATCTTGGAGTAGTAGTATTTATAACCGAGTACTAGTACGCCCTAAGTGGGAAACCGTTTAGGTTTTGATCGGTGTGAATAGGTTTGCAATTTGGAATGTGATGGGCCGCAGGCTCAAAATTTATTGATGGTTCTATAATTTGTAAGTGCGGCACTATTCCCGGACGGCATAACATGGGCACGCTTTCTTGTACGCGTATGTGGCGTTTGCACCATAGGGTGCACCGCAATAGGCAATGTCAGCACACGTCTTGTTCCAAGAACCGAGCGCACTCGTTATTACCATCACGCACACTTCTTTTAATTAGAATATGTGCCTGTCTAGCGACACACGTTGATCTGTCTAACTGTTTCTGTTTGTTGTGGATAATCGCAAACAGTTCATCTGTGTGAAATGTATGCCATTAATCATAGACACTTTGATTTGGCTGACCGTTTCTGTTCTATTGCCTAACCGCAAATAGTTAATCCTTCTGAAGCGTATGCCCTCAATCGCACACACCTTTATCTAGCTTCCCGTTTCTGTTGTTCCGCCTCACCACAAACAGTTAATCCAAGTGAACTGTATGCCGTATATCGCACACGCCTTCATCTGGCTCCCCGTTTCTATTCTTCTTCCTCATCACAAACAGTTCATTTAACTGAACCGTATGCCCTGCATCGCACACGCAACCAAAATCTGAACCGTGTTTGATGCATCCATCATCACAAATATTTTGCACCTTTTTTGACAGGTTTTTTACACCACCGTTTGCGATTATTGCATCGCACACAGTTTCATCGAAGGTTCTCTGATCATAGTGTCGTGTTAGCAGCATCCTGCAGTAGTGTAGGCATCACGTACGTGTCAAGTAGACCGAAACAATTCTGCATCTACTACTATTACTCCACACATCGACCGACTCCTGCATGCATCTAGAGTATTAAGTTCATGAAGAACAAAGTAACGCATTAAGTAAGATGACATGATGTAGAGGAATTAACTCAAGCAATATGATGAAACCCCCATCTTTTTATCCTCGATGGCAACAATACAATACGGGCCTTGCTGCCCCTACTATCACTGGGAAAGGACACCACAAGATTGAACCCAAAGCTAAGCACTTCTCCCATTGCAAGAAAAACTAATCTAGTTGGCCAAACCAAACCGATAGTTCGAAGAGAATTACAAAGATATCAAATCATGCATATAAGAATTCAAAGAAGATTCAAATAATATTCATAGATAAGTTGATCATAAAACCACAATGCATCGGATCTCGGCAAACACACCACAAAAAAAAGTATTACATCGAATAGATCTCCAAGAGCATCGAGGAGAACATGGTATTGAGAATCAAAGAGAGAGAAGAAGTCATCTAGCTACTAGCTATGGACCCGTAGGTCTATGGTAAACTACTCACGCTTCAATGGAAGGGAAATAGAGTTGATGTAGAAGCCCTCCATGATTGAATCCCCCTCCGGCAGGATGCAGGAAAAGGTCCCTAGATGGGATCTCACAGGTACAGAACGTTGCGGCGGTGGAAAAGTGTTTTCGTGGATGCCTCTGGTGGTTTGGGGATATATGAGAATATATAGGCGAAAGTATTAGGTCAGGAGGTTCAAGAGGGGCCCACAAGGGTGTGGGTGCGCCCTCTGTCCTTGTGGCCACCTCGTGGCTCCTCCGAATTCATCTCCAATTCTCCTGGTTGTCTTCTAGTCCAAGAAAAATCATCGTGAAGGTTTCATTCTGTTTGCACTCTGTTTGGTATTCCTTTTCTCCGAAACTCAAAAACAAGGAAAAAATAGGAACTAGCACCTGGCTCTAGGTTAATAGGTTAGGCCCAAAAATAATATAAAATAGCATATTAATGCACATAAAACCTCCAAAATAGATAATATAATAGCATGGAACAATCAAAAATTATATATATGTTGGAGACGTATCAGTTCTTTATGACTAATATTGAATCCATGGATTAACACACTCTCACCCTTCCACCATTGCTATCCTCTCTAGTACCGCGCAACTTTCATCGGTACCATACACCCACCATATACCTTCCTCAAAATGACCACCATACCTACCTTTTATGGCATTTCCATAGCCATTTCGAGATATATTGCCATGCAACTTTCCACCGTTCCATTTATTATGACACGCTTCATCATTGTCATATTGCTTTGCATGATCATGTAGTTGACAAAGTATTTGTCGCAAAGCCACCATTCATAATTTTCATACATGTCACTCTTGAGTCATTGCACATCCCAGTGCACCACCGGAGGCATTCATATAGAGTCATATTTTGTTCTAAGTATCGAGTTGTAATTCTTGAGTTGTAAGTAAATAAAAGTGTGATGATATTCATTATTAGAGCATTGTCCCATGTGAGGAAAAAAATAGGCCAATGAAGCCTAAATAACAAAAAAAGGCCAAAGAAGCCACTGAAAAAAATGAGAGAAAAAGAGAGAAGGGGCAATGTTACTATCCTTTTTCTGCACTTGTGCTTCAAAGTAGCACCATTATCTTAATGATAGAGAGTCTCCTATTTTGTCACTTTCATATACTAGTGGGAATTTTTCATTATAGAACTTGGCTTGTATATTCCAACGACGGGCTTTGATGTCTGCTGGAACTACGTCGGTATTTCCCCAAAGAGGAAGGGATGATGCAGTATAGCAACGGTAGGTATTTCCCTCAGTGATGAGACCAAGGTTATCGAACCAGTAGGAGAACCTCCTCACACCACTTAAACAGCACCTGCACACAAATAACAAATACTCACAACCCGACGTGTTAAAGGGGTTGTCAGTCCCTTTCGGGTACGTCGCCTCAAGTAGGCAAATAACGTGAGGTAAAAAGTGGTAGATAGGATAAATAGATCGCAGAACAAATAAATTGCAGCAAGGTATTTTGTATTTTTGGTTTAATAGATTTGAAAATAAATGCAAGAGAAAATAGATCACAAAGGCAAATATGATGAGAAGAGACCCGGGGGTCGTAGGTTTCACTAGTGGCTTCTCTCGAGAAAAATAGCAAACGGTGGGAAAACAATTACTGTTGGGCAATTGATAGAACTTCAAATAATCATGACGATATCCAGGCAATGATCATTATATAGGCATCACGTCCAAGATTAGTAGACCGACTCCTGCCTGCATATATTACTATTACTCCACACATCGACCGCTATCCAGCATGCATCTAGTGTATTAAGTTCATGAGAAAATGGAATAATGCAATAAGAATGATGAAATGATGTAGATGAGATTCGTTTATCTATTGTGGCAGATATAGTTCTCATCTTGTTATCCTTAGTAGCAACGATACATACGTGTCGGTTCCCCTTCTCTCACTAGGATCAAGCACCTTAAGATCGAACCCACTACAAAGCACCTCTCCCGTTGCAAGATAAATAGATCAAGTTGGCCAAACAAAATCCAAATATCGGAGAAGAAATACGAGGCTATAAGCAATCATGCGTATAAGAGATCAAAGAAGACTCAAATAACTTTCATGGATAAAAAGATAGATCTGATCATAAACTCAAAGTTCATCGGATCCCAACAAACACACAGCAAAAAGGCTTACATCATATGGATCTGCAAGAGACCATTGTATTGATAATCAAGAGAGAGAGAGAGAGAGAGAGAGAGAGAGGAAGCCATCTAGATACTAACTACGGACCCGTAGGTCTACAAAGAACTACTCACGCATCATCGGAGAGGCACACAAATAACAAATACTCACAACCCGACATGTTAAAGGGGTTGTCAGTCCCTTTCGGGTACGTCGCCTCAAGTAGGCAAATAACGTGAGGTAAAAAGTGGTAGATAGGATAAATAGATCGCGGAACGAATAAATTGTAGCAAGGTATTTTTGTATTTTTGGTTTAATAGATCTGGAAATAAATGCAAGAGAAAATAGATCGCAAAGGAAAATATGATGAGAAGAGACCCCGGGGCCATAGGTTTCACTAGTGGCTTCTCTCGAGAAAAATAGCAAACGGTGGAAAAACAATTACTTTTGGGCAATTGGTAGAACTTCAAATAATCATGACGATATCCAGGCAATTATCATTATATAGGCATCACGTCCAAGATTAGTAGACCGACTCCTACCTGTATCTACTACTATTACTCCACACATCTACCGCTATCCAGCATGCATCTAGTGTATTAAGTTCATACAATAAGAACGATGACATGATGTAGACAAGATCCGTTTATCTATTGCAGAGATATAGATCTCATCTTGTTATCCTTAGTAGCAACGATACAAAAGTGTCAGTTCCCCTTCTATCACTGGGATCAAGCACCGTAAGATCAAACCCACTACAAAGCACCTCTTCCCATTGCAAGATAAATAGATCAAGTTGGCCGAACAAAACCCAAATATCGGAGAAGAAATACGAGGCTATAAGCAATCATGAATATAAGAGATCAAAGAAGACTAAATTAACTTTCATGGATAAAAACATAGATCTGATCATAAACTCAAAGTTCATCAGATCCCAACAAACACACCGCCAGAAGACTTACATCATATGGACACTGGTACGCGTCGGTGCTATACAAACGGTTTTAAACCCCTTTCCGCGGCGACATTTGGAACCGTCGCCAAGTGAGTGTGGGAAATAGGGGGGTCCTTCCCACACGACCCAAAAACCGTTGGGGATAGGCCCTCCTGGCACACAAGCTGGCTCGTGTGCGATCGGGTGAGGCATGGAAACCCAATTGTTTCCGTTCGTATGTACATCCCACACGGTGAATCCCAAAAAAGCATATCCATTCGTATGTATATCACACATAGTCAATCCAAGGAGTACGTTTCCGTTCTTATGTACATCCCAAACAATTAGGCCGCTATAGTCATGTGAAAAAGGTGGACATCAACATTTAATCTGCCGATATGTTTGTGATAGGTACGTTATCGCACACGGTTCAAGAATGTAAAATGTGTGCGGTGCCTCTACTAATGCCAACGTGTACATTTTCGTAACTGTGTGCGATTGGTATTCCTATCACACACGCACAATGGTTTGAAACATTTGCCGTATTACCATGAATCACACACGCATATGAGACAAAACCGTGTGTGCATCCGAAGGGCATTGCAAACGTTCCACGTCAAAGAACCCTCTGTTTTCTTTTTTCATCGCACGCGTTGTTTTCTTTCTAACCGTGTGCACATTATTTTATTCGCTCCTATAGAATTTTTTTGGCTATAATTTATTATTCGAATTAGAATTTTTCAAATATGAAATGTGCAATTCAAATTCTCAACACAATGGTTCAACAATGAATCCATAAATAAAATTGTGAGTACAATATGTTCAGTAATTACAGGATTAGATAACATTTAACTACGATGAACCACAATATTTACAGGCGGTAAAGCTGAAGAGACAAGTGTAAATCATTTTGACTGCAGATGTTGTTGAAGAAGCGGAATGCCCATAATGTGCCTTCCTGCATGCCATAGGCACGAACAACTTTTGTCCAACCCCTTGTGACGATCGCCCGCTCATCCTTCACCGCCTTCAAGAAGACTTCTACAGCATTAGCATGGTAGCATGAATTATATACTTTAACCTTAGTTATCTCCACTCCGGTCATGTAGTTTGCAAGGTAATCATCAGTAAATAGCTTCGGAAACCACTGAAAAGAGAAAAATATCAAATCATGAGGTCTAATAGAGTAACCAGTAAATGTTAGAAGCTAAATGAGATTGCACAAATGATGTAAAATACAACTACCTACATTCCTAAGTACAAGTATTTTTAGAGATTTCAATATGAACTACATACAGATGTATATAGAATTATAGATATAGTTTAGATTAGAATCTAGATTTACTCATTTTGCTCCTTATGTAGTCTATATTGGAATCTCTAAAAATACTTAAATTTAGGAATAGATGGTGTATAAGACATGGGATTCAACTAACCTCGACGGCAAACAACAACATCCCCCATTGTAGCCCTGTGTAAGACATGGAAAGCCAATGTTAACTACAACAGGGTTAACATCCACCAAACATAGCAAATCATAATAAAATGACAGCATCTGTAGTGATATCTTAATTGCGAAAGAGTAGCACGGTAGCAAAGGGACGGATTAAAAAATGGATACAACTGTTAATTGCAACAAGCTTAACATCGTACTAATTCATGTTTTGTAAGTTTGTAGCCATTGAAATACAACTGTTTAAAAATGGATACAACTGTTAATTGCAACAGGCTTAATGGCCATTGAAACCTGTACTGATAAAATGCAATTGGCAGAGTTAAACATCACAAGGTAGGTGCTGCCAGAGCAGATAATGGCCCAGTTGTCTATAAAAAGGTACGGGGACTAGCTAAAACGTGTTAGGCATGTTTACTACAAGATGCTTAAGACATCGACCGTACAAAACATAGCCATTAATTGCAACTTGTATTGGTAAGATTGAACTGGTGAGTTCATACTTGGTAAGTCCTGAGAGGTACTTGCTGGGGCACTTCATCTTGGCCAGAGCCCTCTCAAAGTCAGCGGTGGCGGAGGCAAGCTCTTCCTTCGGGTCGAAGCGTGGATCAGTGTCCCCAACATGTGTACCTACAAGAAGCAAGTAAATGTTAGAAGCCAAACTACAATTGCACAAATGATGTAAAATACTGTAAGACATGGGATGTAGCTAACCTCGACGGCAAACAACAGCATCACCTGTTATGGCCCTGCGTAAGTACATGGATAGGCATGTTAAGTACAACAGGGTTAGCATCCACCAAAAATAGCAAATGGGCAGCATCTCTAGTATATCTTCTTTGCGAAGAGTAGCATGGTAGCAAAGTTTGTTGATGGTATTGGTGAAATTGAACTGAACAGTTAATACTTGAACATCACATAGTGTGCAGTACTGAAATAAACAAGGCACGAACATGCTTAATACATCAACCGTACAAAACATAGCCATTGCAAGTGGTATTGGTAAGATTTAGCTGGTCAGATCATACCTGTTAAGTCCTGGGGGGTAGTCGCCGAGGCACTTCTTCTGGGCCAGAGCCTGCACCATGTCGGCGGTGGTGGAGGCGAGGTGTTCCTCCGGGTCAACACGCACAGCGGCCATCGCGCCATGGACCTCCATCAGCTCCTCGACCTCCACGTGATATGTGGTTGGGCTTGTGCGGTGATGCTCTGGAGGTAGGGACGGTGGGGATTTGGAGGCATGAGGATGTTTCGCATGTGCCATTTAAGCAATCAGGGCGGGGCCGTGATAGAGATTGGTGGGTTACCTGATTGGATCCGAGCAGAATGTAGATGTGGTTGAAGTTGTGGTTGCGGCGACGGTGGTTTGAGCTGCCGGTAGGGGAAGGCGCAGGGGGCATGGGGGAAGGGGGAGGTGGGGGAGATACTGAAGAAATTTGATGGGTGGGGATGTGGTCGGAGGAATAAATTCTGAAATCGTGTGCCTAATGAAAATTTTTCTGCGAAACTTGAAACTTGGGTGGGGGAAACACACAACGCAGAGGAAGCGCGTAAAATACTCGTGTGCGAGAAAACAGAAAATTGGCAGTTCCCGTCTCCAAAAAAATGTACACGTGTAGTCGATTTTTTTTGATCAAGCAAAAAACGCACACGGGTACGACATAGAAATTGTGTCTTTTGTGATCTTCTAATGATTAACGCAAAAAAGCGCACATGGTCACACATGCTAATCAACGCTCAAAGCCCTCAAAGGATGCTCATTGTACGTTAATACTACAAACTTAAAGTACTACTGGTAATTTGCTCTGATACTACAAACTTAAACTACTTCTCACATGCTGCCATCGGGGCATGCTGGCCAGGCGCTGGCGTTCTCCTTCCCGGCCTTGTAGGCGGCAGCCAACCGTGCTTCGATCTCCGCCAAGCTCTCGTCATCACGGCATGTGGCCTCTTCTTTCTTGCGGCGGCAGGACTCTCTTTTTTCGACTGCTTTCTGCCTTTTCCGATCCTCATGTGCGGCTTTCGCCACCTCTAGATCCACCGCCCATTCGGCCATGGCAGCCTCAAAGTCCGCCCACATAACTATGTGGCCATCGGCGACGATGAACTCAGTGCAGTGAGATTTCGTCGCTTCCTTACCATTTGTGCGGTCGCGGGAGGTGAGGAACATGGCGCGACGGGATGCCATCGCTTCCTTACCGGTTATTGTGCGCCACGGTGCCATGAACGACGCTTGGAGAGAGCTCTGGGACGGAGGGGCCGGGCAGCCGTACAATGCGTTTTTAAGAGCTCAACAACAAACGACAAAGGAAATTTGGATTCCCTTACAATTTTGCTTGTTCATTATCGCACATGGTTCATCTCGATCGCTTCCGGAAACAGTGTGCGCTGAGGCTATTGTGTGTTGCGCGTTATGATGCCGGAACCCCAGCCACGCAGATCGCGCATGTGCACCGTAGGATGCACCGCGATCAAATGGCAATCCACGTCCCTCACATCACATCCGTGCAGCTGTAGCTAGATTGGATTTATATGCGTGAAATGCCTAGAAAATACACATAATCCCTTAAATATGGTAAATGAGCCTGGAAAAATTCCAAATTTGAACACAGTGATTTGCAGGGTCTATGTTCTTCATAGAAAAAACTCAAGGGCAAAAAACAAAGAAAATTTGGATTCCCCTTCAATATTGGTGATTTCCCTCTCGAAAGCACGTAACTTCCCCGACGATGGTTCGATTTATGAAGAGCGTGCATGACGACATAAGCCAAACCTTCTGAAATTTTCACCAGGGCATCATGAGGGCATACCATGGCACCACGCCAGGTGTCATGTTTTTTAGTCACGTATTTCATTTTTTCTATAGTTGAAAACTCAATAAACAAACGTTTGTGGTTGACTATTGCCACACATTTCATCGAAATATATGTCTATTCCTTGTAAAAGGCATGAGAATTTACTAAATGGCACGAGCATCGTTTTCCAAAACGTTCTTGTGCACCCTTTCATGCACCAATTGTTTGAACTTGAATTATGTGCATTAATGCCTAGAAAATGCACATAATCCCCTAAATATGGTCAATGAACCCGGAAAAGTGACAAATTTGAACATGGTGATTTGCAGGATGTATGTACATCTTAGAAAAAAAACTCATGGACAAAGGACAAAGGAAATTTGGATCCCCCTTCAATCTTGGTGATTTCCCTCTCGAAACCATGAAACTTCCTCGGTGATGGTTCGATTTATGAAAGGCGTGCATGACGACGTAAGGATAACATTCTCAAATTTTTACTAGGGCATGGTGAGGCCATACCATGGCACCATGCCCGGCGTCATGTTTTTCAAGAATTTATTTCATTTTTTGTATACCCCGTAAACGACGCGTTTATGGTTGACAATATATTGCCACACATTTCCTCAAAATATCTGTCCATTCCTTATAAAAGGCATGAGAATTTACTAAATGGCACGAGGATGGTTTCCCAGACCGTTCTTGTGCACCTTTTCATGCACCGATTGTTTGAATTTTAATTATGTGCATTAATGCCTAGAGAATGCAAATAATCCCCTAAATATGGTAAAGGAACACGAAAAAGTGTCAAATTTGAACGTGGTGATTTGCAGGGTGTATGTTCATCATAGAAAAAACTCATGGACAAAGGACAAAGGAAATTTGGATCCCCCTTCAATCTTGGTGATTTCCCCCTCGAAACCATGGGACTTCCTCGGTGATGGTTCGATTTATGAAACGCGTGCATGATGACATAAGGATAACATTCCCAAATTTTTACCAGGGCATGATGAGGCCATACCATGGCACCACGCCAGGCATCATGTTTTTCAAGCATTTATTTCATATTTTATATAGTTGTTACCCAGTAAACGACGCATTTATAGTTGACTACTGCCACACATTTCCTCGAAATATCTGCCCATTCCATGTAAAAGGCATGAGAATTTACTAAATGGCACGAGGATGATTTTCCAGACTGTTCTTGTGCACCTTTTCATGCACCGATTGTTCGAATTTGAATTATGTGCATTAATGCCTAGAGAATGCAAATAATCCCCTAAATATGGTAAATGAACACGGGAAAGTGTCAAATTTGAACGTGGTGATTTGCAGGGTGTATGTTTATCATAGAAAAAAAACTCATGGACAAAGGACAAAGGAAATTTGGATCCCCCTTCAATCTTGGTGATTTCCCTCTCAAAGCCATTGAACTTCCTCGGTGATGGTTCGATTTATGAAACACGTGCATGACGATATAAGGAAAACATTCTCAAATTTTTACCACAGCACGGTGAGGCCAAACCATGGCACCACGCTAGGCGTCATGTTTTCCAAGCATGTATTTCATTTTTGTATACATTAATTCCGGGTTTGTTTGACCTTTTTTATACATTATTTGAATTTCGGGGCATTTAATGTGCATAATTCAAATTTGAACTACAAGCACATGCTCCAGTGCACCAAATTGGTTGAAAAATCGCATGTGTGTCCTTGGCTGAATTTCTAGGTCCCATGCAAGAAATGGGAATGAAATTCAAACATCTGGGCATCGTGGCTCGGCCGAAAAGATTGAGAAACTTGTTTTTTAATTCATGTAAATCCAAAACACGCCTGAAAATCATAAAACTTGGCATGGTGGCATGACATGGCACCAACATGCTGCGGTAAAATTTTTGACCAATTGGGACAAGCTTTGGTATAAGCTGCTTGCAAACCGGAGCTTCTCTCAAGAAGGCTCGTGGTTCCGAGAGGGAACATGTCACCTCTGTGTGCGAAATGACATACATACACATACTGCCTTCTCCCGCCTTAATTTGTTTACACAGGTAGGTTAGACCAAATAGAAGTATCGTGCTAAATTCTAGAATTATTCCGGGTTAGTTTGGCCGTTTTTGTACATTAATTGAATTTCTGGCCATTTAATGTGCATAATTCAATTTGAACTACAAGCACATGCTCCAGTGCACCAAAGTTGGTTGAAAAATCACATGTGTGTCCTTGGGTGAATTTCTAGGTCACATGCAAGAAATGAGAATGAAATTCAAATATCTAGGCGTCGTGGCTCGGCCGAAAAGATTAAGAAACTTTGTTTTTTAATTCCTGTAAATCCAAAACACGCTTGAAAATCATGAAACTTGGCATGGTGTCATGACATTGGCACCAACATGTTGTGGTAATTTTTTGTCTGATTTGCGAAGGCGCACACATTAAAAATCAACAAAGTCATTTTGAAACAAGTGTTGTCACATTACAAATCGGATACACAAATATTATTGAAACCGTGGGCGTTCTACTTACCAATTACGTGCTGCCACGCATCCCTTTTTTATTGGCTAGGAGGTGTCGTGCAAGGTAGCTATTTGAGTACGGGACGCGTGCGATCAGACCCCTGCGCGTGTTCATCAAGAGGAGAGCCCTTTGACCTCTATCGGTCGCGCACCTCCCTCCCAATGTCTCCATTAATAGCGCTCGAGCCCCTGTTTCACAGTGTGGCTATGTCTCACTGGACTGAGATTTAAGAGAGAAAAGTGAAAATCTGAAAAGATAGTTTTTCATGGATCTTACATCAAGATCCGACGGACCTATATAGCATCGACTGTGACTTATAGAAAGCATGATGAATATAAGGACCATGATAGTGGATAATAATTGTGTTACATATCTAGGAAGATAACTAAAAAAGCCACATGCGGCTATGCCCTAAATACACAAGGGCAAAAGAAGAAGGAAGACGCATACAACAATCTGGCTCATTGATCTCTACTTACTTGATGCGCTGCAAGTCGCGGAGACTAGTTCTTGCTGTGAGCGGCGATGATCTCTTTCATCAGTTTCATGTCCTTAATACACTGCTCGGGAGCAACCGCGGATTCCTCCACCAGCCTTTTGCGCTTGATGCGGAGCATGGCATTCTCGTCCATAAGTTTCTTGACGATGAGGCCCGTCCTCTTCAACAAGGCAGCGGTCTCCTCCACCTGCTCCGCCCTTCCGGTGATCTTCGCCCTCAGCATGTCGCAGTCGGCCCGGAGTTGTTCAAACGAGGCAATCAACTCGTCCTGCAGCTTCATCCAGCCGGAGTTCTGATCCATATGGCTATGGACGATCGCATGCATGCGCCTGTAAGAGTCCTCGACTGCCCGTGAGAGATTTCCGAGGCCACCGTGGCGCGGGAGAACATCTCTGCTGCATTCGCGGTGCTGCAGGACATCTCTGCTACTTCCGCGATGCGACCGGACCAGTCTGCTGCATCGACGGTGCGGCGGGACCTCTGTGCTGCTTCGTCCACGCGGCGAGACCTCCATGCTGCTTCGGCGGCACGGTGCGACATATCGGCTGCTTTCGCGGCTAAGCGGGACATCTCCCGTGCTTCCGCTTCCATGCTCGCCTCTCCATGGTAGTAATCTCTCGACCGAGAACTCAATTTGTCCATGGTAGACGCAAGAGAACGATGTTGAATGACTTGTTTGCTTTTGTGGATGAGGAGGTGAGGAAGGAATGTGCAGTCATCTTGGCATAGTACAGTATTTATAACCGAGTACTAATACGCTCCTAAGTGGGAAACCGTTTAGGTTTTGATTGGTGTGAACAGGTTTGCAATTTGGAAGGTGACGGGACGCAGGCTCAAAATTTGTTGAAGGTTCTATAATTTCTAAGTGCGACACTATTCCTGGACGGCGTAACTTAGCCACGCTTTCTCGGCCGCGTACGTGGCGTTTGGTGCACTGCAAATCGGCAATGTCAGCACATGTCTTATTACAAGAACCTTGTGCGCTCGTTATTACCATCGTGCACGCTTATTTTAATTAGAATGTGTGCCCGTCTAGCGCACACACGTTGATCTGTCTAACTGTTTCTTTATTGTGGCTAATCGCAAACAGTTCATCCATGTTAAGTGTATGCCATCAATCGCACACACCTTTGATCTGGCTGACTGTTTCTGTTCTGTTGCCTAATCGCAAACAGTGAATCCTTCTGAAGTGTATGCCCTCAATCGCACACACCTTTATCTAGTTGTCCGTTTATGTTGTTCCTCCTCATCACAAACAGTTGATCTGAGTGAACCGTATGTTGTGTATCGCACATGCCTTCATCTGGCAGCCCGTTTCTTTTGTTCCTCCTCATCGCAAACAGTGAATTGAACTGAACTGTATGGCCTGCATCACACACGCAACTAAAATCTGAACCGTATTTGATGCATCCGTCATCGCAAACGTTTTAGGCTTTTTTAACGGTTCTTTGACACCACCGTTTGCGATTATTGCATCGCACACAGTTTCTCGAAGAGTCTCTGATTGTAGTGTCGCGTTAGCAGGATCCTGCAGTAGTGGGATCTCCAAGAGACCATTGTATTGATAATCACGATAGAGAGGAAGCCATCTAGCTACTAACTACGGACCCGTAGGTCTACAAAGAACTACTCACGCATCATAGGAGAGGCACCAATGGAAGTGGTGAACCCCGGTGTCTAGATTGGATCTAGTGGTTCTGGACTCTGCAGCGGTTGGATCAATATTCCGTTGCCTCCCCTAGGGTTTCTAGAATATTGTGGTATTTATATAGCAAAGAGGCAGTTCAGGGGGCACCCGAGGTGGGCACAACCCCCAGGACGCGCCCAGGCCCCCTGGCGCGCCCTGGTGGGTGCTGCTTCCCTCAAGCAGCCCCTTAGGTGCTTCCTTGGCCCATTGGCTTTCTTCTAGCCCAAAAAAATTCCTCCGGGAGTTGCATTGCGTTTGGACTCCGTTTGATATTGATTTCGTGTGATGTAAAAAAAACATGCAGAAAACAGCAACTGGCACTGGGCACTATGTCAATAGGTTAGTACCAAAAAATGACTATAAAATGATTGTAAAACATCCAAGAATGATAATATAACCGCATGGAACAATCAAAAATTATAGATACGTTGGAGACGTATCAGCATCCCCAAGCTTAATTCCTGCCCATTCTCGAGTAGGTAAATGATAAAAATAGAATTTTTGATGTGGAATGCTGCCTAACATGGTCATCACATTCTTTTCTTAATAGCATGGACATATGGACTTTTATATGATTCAAAGTAATAGTCTAGTTTTGACAAGAAGACTTTAATACTCAAGCATACCAACAAGCAACCATGTCTTTCATAAAATCAACACTAAAGCAAGTTATCCCTAGCCCATCATGCTCAATCATTGATCCATTCATGAAACACACTCGACTATTAGCTACACCCAATGCTCAAATACGACCATAGTGCCCTTTAGTTGGTGCTTTATAAGAGAAGATGGAGACTCAAATTCAAAGTAAAAATTGCATAAGTAAAAGAAAGGCCCTTCGTGGAGGGAAGTAGAGATTTGTAGAGGTGCCAAAGCTCAAAGCTTAAATTGAGAGATAAAATTATTTTTGAGAGGCATACTTTTCCTACCAACGAAAATGACTTGGAGCATCCCAACACTGTCCATGCTAGATACATTATAGGCGGTTCCCAAACAGAAAATAAAGTTTATTCCTTTTTCCACCATAACTTTCACTTTCCATGGCTAGCCGTATCCACGGGTGCCCTCCATACCAACACTTTCCAAGGAATTTATTGTTTGACAATATAAAGTAAATTCATTTATTCATTTCGGGACTGGGCATCCCTAATACCTTTGTCGTACTCGCATGCAATGACAAGTGAATAAACACTCATCGTGAGAATAACACATCTAGCATGGAAAATATTGGCTACCCTTTACCGCCTCGCGAGTAGTAGAGCACACAAAAGAGAAATTTATTTTGAATATTAGAGATGGCACATGCAAATTTTCTTAGAACGACATGGAAATACCGCATATAGGTAGGTATAGTGGACTCATAAGGCAAAACTGGTTTGAAGAGTTTTGGATGCACAAGTAGTGATCATACTTGGTGCAAAATGAAGGCTAGCAAAAAGATTGAGAAGCGACCAACCAAAAAGCGAAAAATCTCGTACCCAAGCATTAAGCATAAGTAACACCAAAGAATGCACCATAAATAGGATATGTATTTCATTGTATAACTATTGACTTTCGTGCTTGAATAGGGAATCACAAACCTTAACATCAATATTCTTACTAAAGCACAATTACTCATCAACATGACTCGCATATCATATCGTCATATCTCAAAACCATTACTAAGAATCAAGCTTATTTTGTCCAATGATCTTCATGAAAGTTTTTATTATATCCTCCTTGGATATCTATCACTTTGGGACTAATTTCATATGTTGCTTTTGATAAGCTCAAACAAATATAAGTGAAGATCATGAGCATAATTTTTTTTCTTTCTCTCAAAATAATCTTAGTGAAGCAAGAGAGAATTTCTTAAAACTTTACTAACTCCCAAATAAATCTAATGAAGCATGAGATCATTTCTACAAAAATAACAAAGCACGCCATGCTCAAAAAGATATAAGTGAAGTACTAGAGCAAGTCCATGGCTCTAAAAATTTAAGTGAAGCATAGGAGAAAGCATAGCATAATTTTTGGCTCTCTCAAAAGGGTGTGTCTAGCAAGGATTCAACACTTAAAGCACAAAGCAAAACAAGCAAATACTCATATCATACAAGACGCTCCAAGCAAAACTCATATCATGTGATGAATAAAAATATAGTTTCAAGTAAATATCGATGGTTGTTAGAAGAAAGCGGGGATGCCACTCGGGGGCATCCCCAAGCTTAGTTGCTTGCTACTTCTTTGAATATTATCTTGGGGTGCCTCGGGAATCCCCAAGCTTAGCATTTTGCTTATCCTTATTCCTTCATCCATCGTAAGGTAACCTCAAACTTGAAAACTTCAATCACACAAAACTCAAACAAAACCTTCGTGAGATCCGTTAGTATAAGAAACCAAACCACTACTATAAGTATTGTAGCAAACCTACTCTTATTTTTTTTGCATTATATCTACTGTATTCCCAGTTTTCTATGGCAAAAACTCATCAAAGAAAACCATAGAATCATCAAAACAAGCACACAACACAGAGAAAACAGAATCTGTCAAAAACAGAACAGTCTGTAGCAATCTAAAAAATTTGAATACTTCTGTAACTCTAAAAAATATGAAATAAATTGCTGGACATGAGGATTCTTCTATTAATCCTCTGCAAAAAGAATCAACTTAAAAGCACTCTTCTGTAAAAAAAATGACAACGAATCTCGTGAGTGCAAAAGTTTCTGTTTTTCAGCAAGATCAAATAAACTTTCACCCAAGTCTTCCCAAAGGCATTGCTTGGAACAAACACTAACTAAAACACAAAAAACACAATCATAACAGTAGCATAATTGTTCTAATACTCAAGAACAGAAATCAAAAAGCAAAAAATAAATTTTATTCATTGGGTTGCCTCCCAACAAGCACTATCGTTTTACGCCCTAGCTAGGCATAAAGCATAGGATCTAAGTTTTATCTTTTCATCCACTTCCTTGATCGAGCACTTGGTTTTTTAAGGATTTTGCATATAAATTCATCATGACAATACTTCTAGGCATGATATTGAAAAACTTATTTTTGCAAAAAGGGTCTCTTATGACTTCAATAAAGTTGGGATGGATACTAATCATCTTAAGACCTCCTTTATCATTGCTAGAAGTTGATCCTTTTTTAGCGACTTGAGTAGTTTTGCTAATTTTCATGGGAGTTTTAGCGGAATCAAAAGCCGTACCTAGATTAGAAAAAAAATTCTTCTAGTTTATCAATCCTAGACGGACTTTCTTCGATTCTTTCATGAATTATAGTTCCTTTTTCTTTTAGCAACTTAAAAGTGTCTCCCGCTTCTGACCCAACTTTAGTAGCATAACTTTGCATTTTTCTATCCAAATTTTCAGTATGTTCTACGGTAAGCATTTTCTTTTCAATAGCATCTAGTCTTTCCATAACGTGCTAGAGAGTCAATATTGTTTCATTGATCATGAGTGGTGGTGAACCCGCTAAATTTCCCAAAGCATTAAAAGCATCAAGAGTAGGGCACATCAAAAAAAATCCACCGGTAATTGTATCAAGGATGAATCTATACCAAGTGGTAATGCCCACATAAAAGCAACAAAGAAGAACAATGGTAGATTGCTTGCGGATAGATCTATTATGAGCATTGCAAATCCTATACCAAGCATCTTTCAAATTTTCTCCTCCCCTTTGTTTAAAGTTAAGAACCTCATTCTCGGGGGTGCACGCAATAGAAGAAGAGAAATCCATAACGACAAAAGGTGATAAGCAAGTTTGCACACGGGGAACAGATCTGACGAGAAAACGGCGAACGAAAAACAGGGCAAATAAAACGGCAAATTTTTGTGAAGTGGGGGAGAGGAAAATGATAGGCAAATGGCAAATAATGTAAATTGCAAGGAGATGAGATTTGTGATTAGGAACTTGGTTGATGTGGAAGATCCTCCCTGGCAACGGCACCAGAAATTCCTTTTGATGTCTGCTAGAACTACGTCGGTATTTTCCCAAAGAGGAAGGGATGATGCAGTATAGCGACGGTAGGTATTTCCCTCAGTGATGAGACCAAGGTTCTCGAACCAGTAGGAGAACCTCCTCACACCACGTAAACAGCACCTGCACACATATAACAAATACTCACAACCGGACGTGTTAAAGGGGTTGTCAGTCCATTTCGGGTACGGCGCCTCAAGTAGGCAAATAACGTGAGGTAAAAAGTGGTGGATAGGATAAATAGGTTGCAGAAAAAAGTAAATTGCAGCAAGGTATTTTTGTATTTTTGGTTTAATAGATCTGAAAATAAATGCAATAGAAAATAGATCGCAAAGGCAAATATGATGAGAAGAGACCCGGGGGCCGTAGATTTCACTAGTAGCTTCTCTCGAGAAAAATAGCAAACAGTGGAAAAACAATTACTGTTGGGAAATTGATAGAACTTCAAATAATCATGACGATATCCAGGCAATGATCATTATATAGGCATCACGTCCAAGATTAGTAGACCGACTCCTGCCTACATCTACTACTATTACTCTACATATCGACCGCTATCTAGCATGCATCTAGTGTATTAAGTTCATGAGAAAATGGAGTAATGCAATAAGAACGATGACATGATGTAGATGAGATCCGTTTATCTATTGCAGCGGATATAGATCTCATCTTGTTGTCCTTAGTAGCAATGATACATACGTGTCGGTTCCCCTTCTGTCACTGAGATCAAGCACCGTAAGATCGAACCCATACAAAGCACCTCTTCCCATTACAAGATAAATAGATCAAGTTGGCCAAACAAAACTAAAATATCAGAGAAGAAATACGAGGCTACAAGCAATCATGCATATAAGAGATCAAAGAAGACTCAAATAACTTTCAAGGATAAAAACATAGATCTGGTCATAAATACAAAGTTCATCGAATCCCAACAAACACACCGCCAAAAGACTTACATCATATGGATCTCCAAGAGACCATTGTATTGATAATCAAGAGAGAGAGAGAGAGAGAGAGAGAGAGAGAGAGAGAGAGAGGGAGAGGAAGCCATCTAGCTACTAACTACGGACCCGTAGGTCTACAAAGAACTACTCACGCATCATAGGAGAGGCACCAATGGAAGTGGTGAACCCCTTCATGGCGGTGTCTAGATTGGATCTGGTGGTTCTGGACTCTGCGGCAGCTGGATCAATATTTCGTCGCCTCCCCTAGGGTTTCTGGAATATTGTGGTATTTATAGAGCAAAGAGGCGGTTCGGGGGGCACCCATGGGCACAACCCCCCAGGGCGCGCTTGGCCCCCCTAGCGCTCCCTGGTGGGTGCTGCTCCCCTCGAGCAGCCCCTCAGGTGCTTCCTTGGCCCATTGGCTTTCTTCTGGCCCAAAAAAATTCCTCCAGGAGTTGTGTTGCATTTGGACTCCGTTTGATATTGATTTCCTGCGATGTAAAAAACATGAAGAAACAACAACTAACACTGGGCACTATGTCAATAGGTTAGTACCAAAAAATGATATAAAATGACAATAAAATGACTATTAAACATCCAAGAATGATAATATAACAACATGGAACAATCAAAAATTATAGATACGTTGGAGATGTATCAGGCTTCCTCAAATGCCCTAGGTCTTCATGAGCAAGTAAGTTGGATGCACACCCCTTAGTTTCTTTTTTGAGGTTTCATAAACTTATAGCTCTAGTGCATCCGTTGCATGTCAATCCCTACTCACTCACATTGATATCTATTGATGGGCATCCATAGCCCGTTGATACGCCTAGTTGATGTGAGACTATCTCCTTTTTTTTGTCTTCTCCACAACCACCATATTCTATTCCACCTATAGTGCTATGTCCATGGCTCACGCTCATATATTGCGTGAAAGTTGAAAAGGTTTGAGAACATCAAAACTATGAAACAATTTCTTGGCTTTACATCGGGGTTGTGCATGATTTAAATATTTTGTGAGATGAAGATTGAGCATAGCCGGACTATATGATTTTGTAGGGATAGCTTTCTTTGGCCATGTTATTTTGAGAAGACATGATTGCTTTATTAGTATGCTTGAAGTATTATCTTTTTTATGTCAATATTAAACTTTTGTTTTGAATTTTATGGATCTGAACATTCATGCCACAGTGAAGAATATTACATGGATAAATATGTTAGGTAGCATTCCACATCAAAAATTATGTTTTTATCATTTACCTACTCGAGGACGAGCAGGAATTAAACTTGGGGATGCTTGATACCTCCAACGTATCTATAATTTGTTATTGTTCCATGCTATTATATAATCTGTTTCGGATGTTTTATTTGCATTATTATGCTATTTTATATTGTTTTTGGGACTAACCTATTAACCTAGAGCCCAGTGCTGGTTTCTGTTTTTTCCTTCTTTTTGAGCTTCACAAAAAAGGAATACTAAACGGAGTCCAAACGGAATAAAACTTCACGATGATTTTTCTTCGACCAGAAGACACCCAGGAGACTTGGAGTTCAAGTCAAAAGAGCCACGAGGAAGCGACAAGGGTGGAGGGCGCGCCCCCTACCTTGTGGGCCCCTCGTGACCCCCTTGACCTAGTTCTGCCTGCAATATACTCGCATATATTCACAAACCCCCGGAAGCATCCACAAAAACACTTCTCCACCGCCACAACCTTTTGTTCCCATGAGATCACATCTTGGGGTCTTTTCCGGCATCCTGTCGGAGGAGGATTCGATCACGGAGGACATCTACATCAACTCTATTACCCTTCTGATGAAGCGTGAGTAGTCCACCACAGACCTACGGGTCCATAGCTAGTGGCTAAATGACTTCTCTCTCTTTTATTCTTAATACCATGTTCTCCTCGATGTTCTTTGAGATCTATTCGATGTATCTTTTGCGGTGTGTTTGTCGAGATCCGATGAATTGTGGATTTACGATCAGCTTACCTGTGAATATTATTTGTATCTCCTCTGAATTCTTATATGCATGATTTGGTATCTTTGTATTTCTCTTTGAATTATCGGTTTGGTTTGGCCAACTAGATTGGTTTTTCTTGCAATTAGAGAGGTGCTTAGCTTTGGGTTCAATCTTCCGTGATTTCACCCAGTGACAAAGTAGGGGTAGTGAGACACGTATTGCATTGTTGCCATCGGGGATAAAAAGATGGGGTTTACATCATATTGCTTGAGTTAATTCCTCTACATCATGTCATCTTACTTAATGCGTTATTCTGTTCTTTATGAACTTAATACTCTAGATGCAGGCAGGAGTCAGTCGATGTGTGGAGTAATAGTGGTAGATGCAGACAGGAGTCGATCTACTTGACACGGACGTGATGCCTATATTGCATAATCATTGCCTTGGATATCGTCATAACTTTGCGCTTTTCTATCAATTGCTCGATAGTAATTTGTTCACCCACCGTATTATTTGCCTTCAAGAGAGAAGCCTCTAGTGAAACCTATGGCCCCCGGGTCTATTTTTCATCATATTAGTTTCCGATCTACTATTTTACAATCTTTTATTTTCATATCTATAAACCAAAAAAAACCCAAAAATATTTTATCTTTTGTTTATCTATCTCTATCATATCTCACTTTTGCAAGTGACCGTGAAGGGATTGACAACCCCTTTATCGCGTTGGGTGCAAGTGTTTGATTGTTTGAGCATGTATTGGTAATTTGCGTGTTTCTTCTCCTACTGGATTGATACCTTGGTTCTCAAACAGAGGGAAATACTTATCTCTACTTTGCTGCGTCATCTTTTCCTCTTCAAGGGAAAAATCAACGCAAGCTCAAGAAGTAGCACCCACCGATGAATGTTACCATCAACGGCCGCAACTACGACAAAGGATGCTACCTAGGTTACGGTATCTATTCTCAGTGGACAACTATTGTGAAGACAATCTCCAACCCTGTCGAAGAGAAGAGGAAAAGATTTGCCCAAGAGCAAGAGAGTGCTAGGAAGGACGTCGAGCGTGCCTTTGGTGTTTTGCAATCTCGATGGGGCATCATTCGGTATACTGCTAGGACTTGTAGCACGAAGAAGCTATGGGGGATGATGACTGCTTGTGTGATCATGCATAATATGATCGTAGAAGATGAGCGGACGGAACGTTCTACGATAAAGGGTTTCAATTTCAGGGTGCGAATGTTGTGCCTGAGCATGGAGGAGCGGCAACGTTTGAACAGTTCACCCAATTTCATCATGGCATGCGTGGTGGGGAAACTCACGTGCAGCTGCAAAATAATTTGGTTAAGCATATGTGGGCTCATGTTGGCAACCAATAGATGTATCTTTTTTATTCGGCTTGTAAAACTATGTGAGATAATTTTATTTTCATTCGGCTTGTAAAACTATGCTTAATTTATTTGGTTGTGAAACTATGCCTTATTTGGTTGTGAAACTATATATTTGCTTATGAAACATGTAAAATGTGTGCATATTTGTTGAAAAGGGGCAGCCAGCGGGCCACGCCGGCAAATATGGGTCGGCGCGTTGGGCACACTATCGAGTTAAATCTTAAGCAGGGTGGACACCGAGTGGGCGGCTGACTCAAACGAACAGAAAGCGGACAAAAACGCCGTCCGTTTAGGTCGGCGCCTTGGAGTTGTTCTAACTAATCTTTTGTTCTGTATGCCATGTTGTGAAGTTTTTTGTGTGGATTTTGCAACAAAGGAAAAAACTTCTGCTCTGTATGCCAATGGTTCCTCTTTACTTTTACGCGGAGCCATGGCTCTGCCTTGTCTATTCGATCGACTATTAATACCTCCACCCCTCGTGCCTGGACCTGCATGGACATGCAGTCCCTTTCGTGGAGATCACTGGCTGGCCTGGGTGACGCCCGGGCTCATGGTAGGTACTCCTATGTAGGTTGCGTCCATTGAAGATCGATCGATGTGAACGAACTTATTAGGTCTGGAAAAAAGGATGGCAAGGTCCTGCCCGGGGGAGGCACGCACCGGTGCACCACCGCACCAGACCGAGCCCGGAAGAAAACGAAGGCTCTGCCCCGCTCTGCTCTGGCGTCTGCAATTGACTACTACTGGGAGTACGATGCGCCCTCTGCAAAAGTCGAGCCACAGCACCAGCACGCACACACACGGCCAAGTGTGCTTCGTCCTCGCGTGCCAAGTTCCGTTGGTTCATTTCCTCGCGAGGATTCTCGGGCCAGTTTTTCAAGGCGCAGAATCAACCTGTGGGCTCGGCTGGGACCTGGCTGGGTGCTCCGCTCGCGGCCTCGCGCTCAAACAGCAACAGTCTGGTGCACGCACACCACAGAACCGCCGTGCCAGCGCCGCACCGCACCACTGCTAGCACGACGCGGAAAATCTGAAGAAAACGGGCTACCTTTTTTTGCGGAAAATGTGAAGAAAGCGAGTCCGTCTTGTGGAGGAAAACGGGAAGGGCTGACAAGACTGCGCGTAGTGCCTGCAGTACTGTATTTCCGTTTTGGCAAAATCGCCCGTGTGTGGGCATGAGGCGACGTCTGCGGCGAGCCGCACGGACGCAACCTTGTATGGCCCGCGAGGCGTGGCTCCAAAGGAATCAGGCACGTATGCACCCAATCCGAATCCAATGTCGCTGTGTTTGAATCACAACTCGCAAGCTGCCCAGGCGCCGCGGCACCGGAAGAGCCCGCCCCGGATGCCGCCTCTCAAGCCTCGAGACAAGAACCGGAGCGCGTGGCGACGTGACGCCTGTGGCCTGTGTGTGCTGTGCACGGCGCGGCGCGGCGCTAGGTCGACTCCAGTCCGTCCACAGCACACAACGGTCGGCACTCGCAGGTACACTCTATTTTGCGGTGCACGCACGCACGTATATATGCGTGCAAGCGCGTTTGCTCTGAACCCGGGTCGACAAAGAGCGGAACAACTTGAGGACGAGAGGCCTGGCCTGTCCCGATGTACCACCGGTGATACGTAAGTGACGTCGAGCACACGGCCCCTACCGGTGTGGGGACTGTTACGGCGGCCATGATGACTTGATGATCCCAACGGCTCGCGGTGGCCTTCTGCGAGCGCATGGCGGCGCGGCCCGGCAAGTTACGCCGCCAAACGATGCCGTTGCCGGCTCCCGGTGCGCCTACGTACGTAGGCGCCTCACCAACGCGGGCACCGTCACGCCTCGTCCTCTGCTAAAAAATGCTACACCGACGTGGTTTCCACAGTAAGGTGGACCAAACGAAAATAAAATGATAACAAGCACGGGATATCAGAAGCTGGCGCACCAACTGGCAACCATTTGACCAACAATGGATCCAACACATGCGCACTCCCTAGTCGCCGGCACATAGCTTCGGCGAACTCTCCTCCGGCTCTTCCCAGTGCTGCCCCGTCCAAAGGGGAAGGCCGGGAGGGCACGTTGCTGGGGCTAGGACCAGATCAAGTCATGGATACAGATTGCAGAGGCCGCCTATCGAGGGCATCCAATTCCATCCGGTGGTTGAGTCGAGAGGATAATGTCAGACGAGTGCCACGCCACGCCCATACGGCGCGCGCGTATGACAGGGATTAGCGTCGGATAACGAACGAACTGGTAAAAGAAAAGAGATCTATCTGCACATGGACATACGTCGCAGCTGTACGGTGCTCGAGCAAAAACAAACGTTTCCCACCACCGATCCTTCATCTTGCTTATGCGGGAAACAAGTCAAACACTAGTATTACGGACGGGTTCGGTGCACGCAAACGCAACGCAAGCATCCATTCCATTCCCACGTTTTATTTTCTTCCCTTGCCAGTTGCCACCTCCTGTAACAGCGGATGCACATTTGCTAAAACGCCGCAGGTGATCTCGCTCGCTTTGCCAAGAGCCGGTCAGTAATGGCGAGCAGAAGACAAGATCGTACGAAAAATCAAATAAACATCACACTTGCATTTCGCTTCTGCGTGCAGAATTCACTAGTGGAGTTCAGAAAGATCATGCCCCAAACGGAAGGCAATGTCACGCTCTGCGTTTGATTCACTGCATTCGTATATAAAATGGATTCACGGGACCAACTTGGTTGCCTTCTCGACCGAATGCCTCCCTTGCTGTGCTTCACGGCAGTATCCTCCTCGTGGCTGGCCAAAAATCTCGAGACCGATCTTATCAGAAAAGTTAGCAGCCAGTAAACGGAAGAGCGGAGCGGCAGATGAAAAGGACCGGTACATACACAAACACAAGAAAAATAAAAAGGAGGAGGGGACTAATCCATGAACACCTGTCAAATCAAATTAATTAATGTAATACTACTATAAATTCCGCTGACTTGAGAATGCGCCGCGAGTTCCTTGCTTTTAGACTACGGCCATCTTTTATCATACTACTAGTACTCAACCGGATGTTGCTCCTAAGATCTGACTTGTGTACTCCAATTAAAAATAAGCGAGTAGCATACATGTTAAGCAGATAACAGGTGGAGAAAATGGTGC
Organism: Triticum aestivum; assembly: GCF_018294505.1. Taxonomy (NCBI): domain Eukaryota; kingdom Viridiplantae; phylum Streptophyta; class Magnoliopsida; order Poales; family Poaceae; genus Triticum; species Triticum aestivum. Next base: position 462,474,787 of record NC_057804.1, read on the forward strand.
TTTGTTTTCACAAGGGGCAATACGTAGGTTGTCATCCCTATCCATCCATCTCATACACACATGTGCATGCAGTGGCGACGCACGAACTGTAGCTAGCTAAGCCAGCACTCGATCAAACGTTGACACTCCCTGATACTAGTATTATTTAATTTTTGTATGACATGTTGAGCTGCTCAGCAGTGCTATCCTATTTTCTGTTGGATTATCCTGAGAGGTTGGATAACGGCTGGAGCTAGGCCTGCAGCGACCCAGTAAGATGGTCAGATTATCTGCAAATGATAACGCCAATGACAGAGGGCCTGCATACTAGTAATAACCTGGCTGGTCACTTGGCTATGTACTGGATGATGAGCAGGCGGGGAAATCCCATTTGAAATCACCTACTGCGTTGTCAATTCGAAAGCATTATATTACGGTAACACAACTCATACATAATTCATCCTGTCAGTGAACCGGCTACACCTCCTGCCACGTTTCGCAAAACGAGAAACGATGAATTTCTATTGGAATTCTCTTGGTTACGGTTTGATTTGGTATTCTAATCCACTGGGTGTGAAGATTGTTAAACCGTATAGATAACCAATGTTGTTAGTATCTAGGGTTGTAGTTATCCTCTTGAAACAATCTTATACTTGTCTCTCAGTTTAACAATTTGTTAGAATTGTGTCGAATATTATTGTACAAGGTAGATTACAGTTGGACTTGGTTTTGGACTGTGTGTAGACAGGGTAGGAGTTGTGTCCTAATATGACACCTGTATCCTAGGCCTCTCATATATATCGGAGGTAGACACATGATGTAACCTATGCCAACATAATAGCACGGACACACGGGGAAGCCGGCGGCGTGTGCCGGCGCCCGGACGGCCAGAGTGCAGTATTGTGAAGGTGTCATGGGGAGGAGCGCCCGTAGTCATGCCCCGAGGATGTAGCCATATCGATGAACCTCGTTAACAAATCTCGGTATCGTGCTTGTGTGAATGATTGGTCCTCGGTAGATCGACGGAGCGCCTCGGATTTATTCTAACAAGTGGTATCAGAGCAAGGTTCGATTTGAGGTTGTCAAGGTTGATTCAGAGGAGGAAGAACATATCGACGGACTTGTATGCAAAGGAATCGCAGCCGTGGGAGCGGAGTTAGTCGGCGAGTCGTCGCTGGCGAGTTGTAACCACGAGGCAGCGATGATGTGTTCGCGGTTGTTGTAGTTCTTCAAGAAGCAATCGGAAGTGGCACGCGAAGAACGCGAGCAAGCAGCCGGCGTGTGGTTCTCTACCTGATCGAAGTCGTATGGCGAGGCGGCGGCCAAGGGACGCAGATGGGAGCAGCAGGAGTCCGCCTACAGCGGCGACAACAAGCTGCTACATCGGGCGTGCGGGGCAAGGCAGCAAGGCGTGCAACAGATCGGATCGAGATGCGGCGGCGTAATGCTAGGGCAGCGATGCAGGTGCGTGCGCAACCAGAGCAGCGGGCGGTGCTAGCGGGCCAAGGCGCAGGCAAGTTTCCAGGCGCATAGACGTGCGCGCGCCGAGGCCAAGGCTTGGCAGGAGCCAGCGGCAGAGGTACATGGCAGTACGTCGGTACGTGAGGCCAGGAATTGGAGCTGGCTCTTTGACGTGTGGCACGCGAGGCAACATGTGCATGCAAAGCTGGAGCCGCGTGTGAGATTTGTTTGGATTAAAAAGAAAAAGGAGCCCGATGTGAGTCGTTGCATGTGATTGGAGTTCTGGAAGGCAAAACTCAATTGAGTTCTTGAGAGGAGCGTAGTGCAGCAATTGGAATTAAAGAAATAATAAGTTGCTAAAGACTTGCGTCAGTTTTGCATGGAAGTTGTTTCTTTCATCAAGTTTGCTGCTAATTGCACTCAGGTACATGGGAGTTAGCCAGAGAATCATTATCAGAGGCAATGACAATATACGGAGGGTGACGTGCGTATAAGGCTCGGAGGAGTCTGGAGTGCGTCATGATGGGGATCATGCACATACAGGGCATCAAGCAATGCACGAAGATGCGCGGGCGGACACGGCGCAGGGTGGAGCATGGTTGCAGTCCGATAATTTCGGCTGGGTCGGACTGGATTGTCTGATGGACTGACATGGATGTTGGTCAAAGTAGAAGACGGTGGTGATTTCAGCGACGACGACATAGGAGCGTGATGCTGATGGTGGCCGACTTCTGGGGCGTGGAAACACGTGGTGCAGGCCCGAGGGCTTGTGCGGCTTCGACAGACTATGGCGCGGGGTTGATTCAAGACGGTGCACATGAGAGCTTGGAGTCGACAGGGCGCGGGAGGGTGGCACGTACAACCACCATGGAGTCATGTTGAACGTGGAGTTGGAGTCTGATGGATGACTACACTCTGTGCTGATGGAGGGGCTATGGCGTAAGAATTCGGAGAGTCGAAGCCTATTTCAGCGGGATAGTGAGAGACACGTGGATCAGACTGGGTACCAGTGGTCTGATGGAGACGTGATACTCGGCACCGGTCGGTGATGATCGGTGGTTCTCTGTAGTGGGGGTTGAGGCAGTGGGGGCTAGCTACCCGGGAGACTCGACCAGGACAGCAGAGGCTCGACGCGGTGATAGCGGCGAGGCGTGCGGTAAGCACGGGACACAGCAACAGACCAAGGCACTGGTGGTCAAACATATGGTCAGACAAAGTGTGCAAGGGTGCTAAAGCAGTGTTAACGAGTACCAGATTCAAGTTGGTGACTGGGTCTATCGGTGCTAGTTGATGGACAGGAGTTGACCATGGAGAATCTGAGAAAGTGACGGAAAGTCTGAAATTGTCAAAAGCTGAGAGAGTACATGGCCGTATATTCTGTGGTGTTCAGTGCACATGGCAAAGTGCGGATGACAAGTACAGAAGGAGGCGGAGTGCTATAGCTGTGGGACATGTCGGAGACTATCCGGGAAAAAGGATGAGACAACTGTGAATTTGACTCAGGGTGACACAGGGCGACGATGAAATTCTTTCAAGTTTCAGACAGACGGTCAAGAAAGAGCGGTGATGTTGAGTTCAGGTAACTCTTGTATGTGACATCCAATATATATGTGAGTTGTTCATTTTCACGCAGATAAGTTATCGGTGTGTGATGGCGTTGAACGGAAACTCCGGAAGTTGGGAGCACAAAGTAGAGTAATGAAAAACTTAATTTTGCTCGTGTTGACTGTGGTCAAGAAAAGGAGGGACTACAAGTTGCAGGTGGAGTTACATGGAGTTTGGGAGTAGCAGCGGTGCTCATGGCGTATCTCAAGTCCAATGTACAAGGAGGTTCGATACATGGATGAATTCAAGGTGGTGAAGAATATTCGCCAAGGTGGAGTTTGTTAGAATTGTGTCGAATATTATTGTACAAGGTAGGTTACAGTTGGACTTGGTTTTGGACTGTGTGTAGACAAGGTAGGAGTTGTGTCCTAATAGGACACATGTATCCTAGGCCTCTCATATATATCGGAGGTAGACACATGATGTAACCTATGCCAACATAATAGCACGGACACACGGGGGAGCCGGCGGCGTGTGCCGGCGCCCGGACGGCCAGGGTGCAGTATTGTGAAGGTGTCATGAGGAGGAGCGCCCGTAGTCATATGCCCCGGGGATGTAGCCATATCGATGAACCTCGTTAACAAATCTCGGTATCGTGCTTGTGTGAATGCTTGGTCCTCGGTAGATCGACGGAGCGCCTCGGATTTATTCTAACATGCTCGATGGGTTCCCTTCCTTTGGCGCCATGACCTCCTCGGCCTTGACCTCTCTGCCCCTCCCGGCCTCGCTCTTGGCGCCATCTTCTTCCATTGTTCCCCAACTCTCTGCTCGCCTCATCACCGCTAAGCTCACCTCCTTCAATTTTCTTCTCTGGAAAGCCTAGATTCTTCCTCCTCTTCGCATCACTGGCGTCAACGGCACACTCCCGACTCCCCCCTCCCCCCCCCGTCTCCTCCCGGTCAATGACAAGGGGGAGCGCGCTCCTAATCCGGCGTATGGCGCCTGGTTCCGCCAGGACCAGATCATCCTGAGCTACCTGCTCGCCTCGCTCACCAACGACGTGCTTCAGCAGGTGCATCTTTTCGACACCTGCCGCGCCATCTGGGCGCACCTCGAGGAGATGTATGCCACCCATTATCGTGCCAGCGTGGTG